>NC_135976.1:23633994-23907774 GCF_053455715.1 Rhinoraja longicauda | reverse complement strand
TCTCTCTCTGTACCTGTTCCATCGAAGAAACACGTCTTGTGCATTTTTCCCATGAACAGTTCCAGTCCAATGATGGCATAGATGATAATCATGAAGAGGACAAGCAGCGCAATGTGGAGCAGTGGGACCATGGCCCTGATGATCGAGTTCAGCACCACCTGTAAACCTGAAAGCAGAGATCAATGACCTCCCCATGTACGTACAGTCGATTAAAAAAGAACAAAGGAATCTCAAAACAGCTGTGCTAGCCCCCACCTGCTCTGCTCCACCTTTGATGCAGATTATGTTTGATCCTCAGCTCGCTATCTGATCTCCCTCTGTTCATTAGAATCCAAGAAGCGATTAGTCTCATTGATTGAACGCCCTCGGCCGTCTGGGATAAATTCCAAAAATCTACTGCTGACTGAGGAAAGTTACCAGGAAATGCCAACCCTTTTACAGAAACAATCTGTTCTGGTTCTAAATTCCCCCACCTAAAAGAATCAGGCTCATCGCATCAGACTAGTTGACCCAACTCAGATTCCTGTAATCACCTCTCATTCTTCTATTCACCAATGAGTACAAGCACATTCTTCCCAATCCCTCATAAAAGGACAACGCTCTTGCCTCATTCATTCAGACTCCAAGGCAAATATATCTTTCCTTTGGCAGGAAAATATAATTGAGCATAGTACACCTCTCCCATAGATAGCTCATTTCATCATTGGAGATAGAAAACCAGATAATTCCTCTGTCCCTCTCTTTCCCCTCCCCCTTCCCAGTTCTCCCACTAGTCTTCCTGTCTCCTACTACATCCTATCTTTGTCCCGCCCCCGCCCCTGTCATCAATCTGAAGAAGGGTCTCATCCTGAAACATCACCCATTCCTTCTCTCCGGAGATGCTGCCTGACCCGCTGAGTTACTCCAGCATATTGTGTCTACCTTAGAGAAACGAAAGGTCACCTTGATGCAGTCTCAAAATGGTCCAATGACCGTTCAGGTGGGAATACTGCTACCTGTGACATAGGGATCTGTACTTTTTGAAATGCAGATCCGCTACAATGTATAAAAACTCAGCTGCAAATTTGTAGAAAGTAAGATCTCCCAACCTGGTGCACTCCACTCATGTGGCAATATACTGTAACTATGGCCAGATCATCTGTTTTAATCTGGAGACATAAGAGATTGCAAATGCTGGAATCTTGAGCAATAATACAAACTACTGGAGGAACTCAGCGGGTCAGGCAGAAACTCTGCAGAGAAGGAATGGGTGACGTGTCGGGTCGAGACCCTTCTTCGGACTGATGTCAGGGGAATGGGAGGTACATAGATAAGGAAGTATAGATAAAGAAGTGTAAGGTGTGAAAACAGGACAGAGGGAAAGAAGCTCAAGGAAAATGTAGAATAGAGCATTGTTAGTTGGAAGAAGGTAACAACAAAGCAGAGATAAAGTGTAGTCGGGGACGGTAAGACTGGTCAGAGAACTGGGACGCGGAGGGGATGGAGAGAGAGGGAATGCAAGGGTTACATGAAGTTAGAGAAGTCAATGTTCATACCGCTGGGGTGTAAACTGCCAAAGCGAAATATGAGGTGCTGCTCTTCCAATTTGCGCTGGGCCTCTGACAATGGAGAAGGCCCAGGACAGAAAGGTCAGTGTGAGAATGGGAGTTAGCAACTAAACACTTTAACTCCCCGTCCCATTAACCGGTTGCTAAACACTTTAACTCCCCTCCCATTACCAGTTGATAAACACTTTAACTCCCCCTGCCATTTCCACACTGACCTTTCTGTCCTGGGCCTCCTCCATTGTCAGAGTGAGGCCCAGCACCAATTGGAGGAACAGCACTTCATAATTTGCTTGGGCAGCTTACAACCCAGCAGTATGAACATTGACTTCTCTAACTTCAAGTAACCCGTGCTTCCCCTCTCTCTCCATTCCCTCTCCCTTCCTAGTTCTCCGACCAGTCTTACCGACTAACAATGGTCTACTCTACATTTTCCTTGATCTCCATTCCCTTTGTCCTGTTTTCACACCTTAAACTTCCTTATCTATACACTTCCTTATCTATGTACTTCCCACACCCCTGACATCAGTCTGAAGAAGGGACTCGACCCGAAACATCACATTCCTTCTCTCCAGAGGTGCTGCCTGTGTTGCTCCAGCATTTTGTGGCTATCTTCAATTTACACCAGCATTTGCAGTTCCTTCCTACACATGTATCTATGGAGGTATATGGACAGATGACATTTCAGTTCGGGAATTTTCATCTGCAATCTCTAGTGTCTCCATTGAATAAAGTATAGTGACTAAATGTAGCAATATTTCTGAAGCATAAGCAAATGACGTTTGGACGATTGACATATATAATGGCAATTGGATAAATTAATATCACTTACATGAAGACAGAAAAATAATTCATGCCCATTAAGATCACTAAAAGTAATCCATTATATTATTTGAAATGTTTGACAACCCACTTATTAACAGAAGACAAATGGGGAAAGAGCAGACATAAATTTATAAGCCAAATGTAAAATAGTAAATCATAATCATTCCAGCTAACAAATTTCAATATACTAATAAAAGACAAGGAAAGTCCAAATAGAATGAAACTCCCAATAGAACATAGGACAAAGAACAGAAAATGACAGGCACTTTGGCCTACAATGTCTGTGCCGAACATATTGCCAAAATAAACGAATCTAATCTGCCTACACCAGACCATGCCCCTCCATTCCCTGGATATCCATGTGCCTATCTAAAAGCTTCTAAAAAAACACTTTAATATCTGCCTCCACCACCACCTCTGGCATTGCATTCCAAAGCACCTACCACTCTGTTTAAAAAAACGTATCCCGTGTATTTCTTTCCAACTTTGCCCCTCTCACTTTAACGCTATGCTCTTTAGTCATTGACACTGGCAAAATGGTTCTATCTATATCGACACCATTCATAATTTTAAATACTTCTATCAGTTCTCCTCTCCACAACCAGCATTCTAGAGCAAACAAAGCAAGTTCGTGGTGGCAAATACCCTCTAATCCATGCAGCATTTTGGTAAACCTCTTGTGCACCTTCTCCAAAGCCTTCACCTCCTTCCTGTAAAGGGGCGACCAGAACTGCAAGCAATATGCCTACTTTATCATTCTATCTGCTTGTGTTGCTGCTTTCAGGGAGCTCGGCACCAAGAAACCAAAATCCCTCTTTACATCAATGCTGTTATGGATCTTGGCATCAGCCATATACCTTTCCCTTACATTCAACATCCCAAAGTGCAGCACCTCACACTTGCTCCGATTAAACTCCATCTGCCATTGCTCCATCCATTTCTATAGTTGATTCTGTTCTTGTGGTGCATAAAAGAAGCCACATAAATAAATGCAAAAAGGAAAAGAGCAAGATGAATAAGGCTGAGATGAGCTTAACATAGAAGAGCTAAATTGAACCAAATGACCTGTTTCCACAGTGCAAATACCATGGAAACCTTTATCCTGAATAAACAGGGACAGTAGTTATGGCGACACAAGGGAATGCAAATGCTGCAATCTTGAGCGTAAAACAAACTGCTGGAACTCAGCAAATCATGCAGCATTTTTGGAGGGAAATGGACAGGAGTCATTTCTGGTCGGGACCCTTTTTTAACATTGAGAAGGGGCCGGCGTGAAACATTGTTTATCCATTTCCTTTCACAGATGTTGCCTCATCTGCTGAGATCTAGCAGTTTGTTTTATTACAGTAGTTATGCACATTTTGAATACAGAGTCATCTGTGCAAATAGTCGATGATCTTCACCACTAAGTAGCTGAGGGATTCTTGCCATGATCAAAGTCTTATCCTGAAAAAAATAGCACTCTAAAGGGCCTGTCCCACTTAGGCGATTTTTTGGCGACTGCCGGCGACTGTCAGTCGTAGCAGATCGCCGAAATTTTCTTTTACCCGACGACAATGACCACGACAATGCCGAGTCACGTCGAGATTACACCGTCTTCGGAAACATCGCGAAATTCCCACGCTGTCAATGCTTCTCTGGCGTCTTAATTTTCGCTGAAATCACTGACAAGTCGGTAAGTACTTGAGAGTTTTGAACTGTAACATCTTGTATGGGTTACTTAAAAACCAAGTTTCACTGTAACAAGGCATAAACTGCATTTACTTCCAGTTTACTCATAGCTGGATTAAAAAATAATAATTTTTAAAGTGGTTAAGTGGATTTTTGTGAAAAGTGTGGGGGCATTCTTTGAAAATGTATGGGAGATGCATATTTGGTTTCTGGGTTGCATATCTGGGTTGGGAGCCCACTTTAAATGTAATGGCTGATGGCCATAAACATCACGAAAATTCCCACGCTTACCTGATCGCCAACTGTCGCCTCCAATCTACCTGTCAAATGTCCTGACGGTAAATAAATTGGTTAAACACAAGCATTTTATGGTATTTTGAAATTACTTTATTTATTTTAATATTATGTGCTTCTAAATGCATCTAAGAGAACCTATCAAACTTGGGGACAGCATGCGACAGCGCCCGCAATAAGCAACGATACCTGGCAACAAGCCAGCTGTCGCCGAGAAATTTCACTCCGGATGATTTCTCAGCGACCCGCTGAGATCCACTATGATTTTTGGAAGACTCCTCACGATCATGCCCGCGACACCCTGGCGAACTGTCGGCGACAACCTAGTCGCCGGTAGTCACCTTAAAATCGCCTAACAGGCCCTTTACTGTTACTCTTGAACAAATTGTGACTTTATAGTCACAGTACATAACACTTCACTGAATAAACAGTAACAATGAACAGCTGCAGAGAATGATCATGTCCTGCAATAAATAGCCTTTCAAACATCCCTGTGAGAAGCAATGCAATCCCCCCTCTACTTACTGGGAACACCCGACACCAGGCGCAGTGGCCTCAAAACTCGGAATGCTCGAAGGGCCTTCACATCGAACCCTGCATTCTTGGCTGATGGGCTGAGGTGCTCCAGGATCACAGTGAACAGGCTGCAAGGGAAGAAGAGAGCGAGTCTCACACTGACACGACGACTCACCATTGTTCTTCAATAAGGTAGCTCCTTCTACAATATATAAATCAAATTCTGTACTCACCAGCCTCTTTTATTCCCTTCCCTGCTTTCTCCCATGATAGGACTACCAGATGTTTGATACTGTGCGTTATCACAATTTGGGGCATAATGATAGAGTTGCTGCCTTACTTCGCCAGAGTCCGCGTTCGAACCTAAATACGGGTGCTGTCTATACGGAATTTGTAGGTTCTCCCTGTGATCACGTGGGTTTTCTCTGTGTATTCTGGTTTCCTCCCACATTACAAAGACGTGCAAGTTTGTTGGTTAATTGTTTTTTTATAAATTGTCCCTATTATGTAGGACTGAAATAGTGTTTTGGTGATCGATGGTCAGTGCAGACTCGGTGGGCCAATGGGCCTGTTTCTATGTTGCACTGTATCTCTAAAGTAAACTAAACTAAACTAATCAAGTGCTTCTGCAAGTAGGCCTGAAAGGCTGAATAACTTGTACTGCTCTGTCTATCTGCCCGAAATCTAGGTGGATAACAGCAAGACCCAAGACCATAAGCAGAAAGCAAGAACCAGTTCCAGTCCAGCAGTTACATCTCCCGGCAGAAATGTCTGATGTCAGCAATAAACAGATTGAGTGTCTACCTGTGGCCTGCCTATATGGTCTAAAACAATCTAGTTTTATGGTGAGCAACCAGTTAACAATACAACACAATGAAATGTACAATACAATGTTTCATAAATGGGTTAACTGCTTCATTTTGCAAAGCCGAACATAAAGATTTGCTAGAGATACAAGAGGCTGCAGATGCTGGAATCTTGTGTAGAAACAAACTGCTGGAGGAACTCAGCGAGTCAAGGCACCATTTGTGGAGGGAAATAGGCAATCTGAAGAAGGGTTCCAACCCTCCATACATACAGCATTACATGCTTTCCTCCAGCAGTTTAACATTCGTTTTTTTAACTTTATGAAGGTTTGCCACTCTGCAGATATCTGAGCCATGCGTGTGAACACATGCTGACAGCTCAGACCTGCCACCCCTATACAGTCTGACCCCAGTGAAAATTGTGGTGCCTTTTGCAGCTTCGTACACCAGTTCAGCAATAAAAGTCAATTTAGATAGAAAGTCAGTAGTAAACTTTTCCCCATGGCAGAGATGTCTGAACCAGAGGGCATAAAGGATACAAGGAGCAATCTTTTCACCCAGACAGTGGTTGGATGGTTGGAGTTAAGAATACACAGTCTGAGAGGGTGGTGGAGGCAGAGAGCCTCCCATCAGATGAAAAGTATCCAGATAAGCCCTTGAATTGCTATGGCCATGGAAACCTATGGACCAATGGTTTGGACTGGTATTGATAATTTCCCCTGCAACCACATGTGAAATAACTCCCTAATATGGATGACAATAGACAATAGACAATAGGTGCAGGAGTAGGCCATTCGGCCCTTCAAGCCAGCACCACCATTCAATGTGATCATTTTCAATCAGTACCCCGTTCCTACCTTCTCCCCATACCCCCTGACTTCTCTATCCTTAAGAGCTCTATCTAGCTCCCTCTTGAATGCATTCAGATAATTGGCTTCCACTGCTTTCTGAGGCAGAGAATTCCACAGATTTACAACTCTCTGACTGAAAAAGTTTTTCTTCATCTCCGTTCTAAATGGCCTTCCCCTTATTCTTAAACTGTGGCCCCTGGTTCTGGACTCCCCCAACATTGGGAACATGTTTCCTGCCTCCTGGACATGTGTCCAACCCCTTTACGTACGTAAAGGTACGTACCCCTAAACCTCCCCCCTCACCTCTATCCAGGAACTCCAGCAGTCTTTCTAGGTGAGACTAGAGGTTCAAGTGCACCTCCTCTCACCACATCTACTGCATCTGGTGTTCCTGATGTGGCCTCCTGTACAATGAGTAGACCAAACATAGACTTGGCAAATGTTTTGCCGAACAATTGCGCTTGGTCTGCCAAGGCCAAGACCTTGTGGTTCCTTTGTTCTCCTGGTTGCTAACCATTTTACCTCCTCTATTGACAGAGTGAGGCCTCACCAAACTGGAGGAACAACACCTCACCTTGGGTAGCTTACAATCCAACAATATGAACATTGAATTCCCCAATTTTAGGTAACTACAAAACCCTCCCCCTCTCTCTTTTTCCCTCCTTACCTTGCCTTCACCCCCCACACCACCCCCCCCCCCCCCTCCACCTCTCCCCTATGCTCCAACTGGACTTGCACCTATTTCTCCCCTCCCCCTCCACATACATTCCTTCCTCTAGCTTCACAATTCGCAACTCTTCAATCTTTTTCTCACACAACTTCTGTGTTTTCATCTCTGGCCTTTGTCCACCATCTGCCTATCAAAAAACCTCCCTCGCCTGTATCAACTTATTATGGCTTTGTCCTGTGCCTCCTCGCTTCCAGCTTTCTCCCCCGACCTCCACCCCCCTCCCCCACCAAAATAAGTCTGAAGAAGGGTACTAACCCGAAACGTCTCCTAGCCATGTTCTCCAGAGATACTGCCTGACCCCCTGAGTTACTCCAGTACTTTGTGTCCTTCTTTGTGTACCAGCATCTGTAGTTCCTTGTATCTACATGGATGTGTTCTTGATGGATACCATGGACAGGATGAGCCAAAGAGCCTGTCTCGTTGCTCTATAACTCTGAGGCTCTAAATTTCCAAAAGAAACCTCATCCCATGCAATTATATTTCACCACACTTGTTTTGTTGGTCATGACATAGCTTATAATGTGTCAATGGGTGTTTTCCTTCCTCTGAAATGGAAAGTCCTGGTTTAAAACTCCAACTTCGGAGAATTAAGTAGATAACCAAAGCAGAGTCCACTACAGCCTGTCCATTAAACCGAAGCCTGTGATCTCTGTAAAATCCTCTAGCACAACCAGAAGAGTCGGGGGAAATCGCCCTGTGTCCATGACAGTATTGTTCCTTAAATCAACATTACAATTCGCTTCACTGGCAGTTGTGGGTTTTTTATATAACAACACTTCCTAAATCACAACTGGGACTAAATTTCATTTTGCAACATCCTGACTTTACGTAAAACATTATTTAATGCATCAGTTTCCCCTCCATTCCTCTCTCCGATCCCCTCTCCATTCCCAACCCATGAAGTTCTTTTCCGCATTTTAATAGTTCCCTGTTGAAAATTTGTGTTTATGTCCTTGTGCTCACGTTTTGCACGTGATCTATGGAACCACAGAATACAATTTAAAATCCAGTGCAGACAAAACAAATTATACATGTATGTATTAACATACTGTGGGAACTGTGGGAATAAACAGATCACTGGAGAGTGTTGTGGAACAGAGAGATTGAAGAGTACAGGTGCATGATTCCCTGAAAGTGGCAAGTCAGGTGGACAGGGTGGTGAAGAAGGAATTTGGCACATTTGCCTTCATTGGGAAAGATATTGAGTACAAAAGTTGGGGCATTATGATACAACTGTACAGGTCATTGGTGGGACCACACTTGGAATACGGTGTTCAGTTCTGTTTGCCCAGCTATAGGGAGGATGTCATTAACTTGGAAAGGGCACAGAAGAGGGAGAGACTGGGTGGGCTGTGACTTTTTTCTTTGGAGCGTAGGAGGCTGAAGAGTGACCTTATCAGTATGGAAAATCATGAGGGGCATGGATATAGTAATGCTCGCAATCTTTTTCTCAGTGTAGAGGATTCTAAAACTAGAGGGCATGGGCTTCAGGTGAGAGGGGAGAGATTTAAGAAGTACCTAAGAGGAAAGCATTTCACTCAGAGGGTAGTCTGTATCTGGAATGAGCTGCCAAAGGAAGCTATAGAAGTGGATAAAATTATGACTTTCAAAAGACATGTGGACAGACATATGGATAGGAAGGATCGAGAGGGGTATCAGCCAAATACGACTAGCCCAGAATGGCAGGTCAGCATATGATACTGATGGTTAGCATAGACATGGTGGGCCGAAGGGCCTGTTCAATATTGTTCAATTCTAAGGCTCTATCAATACAAGATAATCCTGGGACTTACCCAACGAACACGATGACAAAATCCAAAACATTCCAGACATTCCGTAAATAGGCATCCGGGTGAAACAGAAATCCATAAACAATAATTTTCAGAAATGCTTCAATTGTGAATACTATCAGAAAGATATACTCGACCTTTTCCTATGAGAGATATGGAGGGGAGAGGGAGGGGTAGAAAGAAGCAGGGGAAAGGTGGAGAGAGAAAAAGGGAGAAAAACAAAGAGAGGGAAAGGGAGTGTATAAGGTTGATGATTGTATCATCTCATCCCCCAAACAGGTCCTTCAAGATATCAAATAATCAACAATAGTACAACACTTTCAAAAGACACATGTAATAACATTCTCAATTGTACGGGCATCTCCTTTGCCTTTTGCTCACCCTTCATCCACTCTTTCAAGCCCAGGAATTGCTTTCCCTCCAACATTAAAAACAGCTACAACGTGACCACCACCATGCAGGGCCCTGGTGAGACCGTACCTGGAGTATTGTGTCCAATTTTGGTCATCTACCATACGATGGCAGCCTCGCCAGCAGTCTGTCTCATCTTTTTCTTTTTTTGTTGTTTTTAGTCTGTTGTTAAATGTATGTTTTAGTGTATCTTTTGTTTTGTATTATGTGGGGGGTGGGGGAGACTTTTTAAAATCTCTTTCCTTGATGGAGACGCGACTTTTTCCATATTGTATCTCTGTCCGCACAGTGCCTAACATTGTGGAGCTGACGGTCCCTTTGCTGGGGATTGACTTCGGGAGCTCCAACCACAGGAGCCTGTGGACTTAACATCTTGGAGCTTGCAATCCCTTTGTCAGGGATCGACTTTGGGAGCTCCAACCGCGGGAGCCTGCGGACTGAACATGGTGGAGATCACGGTCCCTTGGTTAGGGATCGACTTCGGGAGCTACGACCGCCCCGATCGCGGGAGCTTCGATCACCCCAATGCGGGAGCTTCGATCGCCAGCTGCGGGAGCTTCTATCGCCCCAACTGTGGTTGGTTCGACTGCCCCGACCACGGGAGAAAAGGAGGGAAGAAGATAATACGTTATTGCCTTCCATCACAGTGCGCTGTGGTGGACGTTTATGTTAATTTTTATGTAGTTGTGTGTTTTGGTGCTTTTTTGGTATGACTGTATGGTAAATCAAATTCTTTGTATGTTTTTACATAGTTGGCTAATAAATTAATTACACTTACAATTAATTTGAGGAAGGATATTGTTATTGAGGGAGTGCACTCTAGGTTCACCAGGTTAATTCCCAGGATGGGGGGACTGACATATGATGAAAGAATGGGCTTGTATTCACTTGAATTTAGAAGGATGAGAGGGCATCTTGAGAAACATATAAAACTCTTCAAGGATTGGACAGGATAGATGCAGGAAAAATTGTCCTGGTGTTGGGGGAGTCCAGAACCAGGGGGTCACTGTTTAAGAATCAGGGGGAGGCCATTTAGGACTGAAATGAGGAAAACAAAATTCACCCAGATAGTTGTGAATCTGTGGAATTCTCTGCCACAGAAGGCAGTGGAGAGTGAGACCAATTCACTGGATGTTTTCAAGAGAGAGTTAGATTTAGCTCTTAGGGCTAAAGGACTAAAGGCTAAAGAAATCAAGGGATATGGGGAAAAAGCAGGAACGGGGTACTGATTTTAGATAATCAGCCATGATCATATTGAATGGCAGTGCTGGCTCATAGGGCCGAATGGTCGACTCCTGCACCTATTTTTCTGTTTCTATGATCCCTTTCCTTTATCGTGTATCTCAGGCTGGGGTCTGTCCTGCAGCCAAAGCACAGCCTTTGGCAGGGACATGTGACCTCTTATGTAAGCAGATCTATCGCACAAATAATCGTCGAGAGAGCCAGTGCACTTGCTAACCCCTACTCCCACCGCCACCTCTGCTCCACCAGTTCATCATGATGTGATATACCCTCCCCATTTATTCCGATTGCTCCTCACCCCACCCTAATATGTGATCTCCCCCTCACTCTCCACCACTTTGGGATGTGTTCTCCCACTTACACATCTCCCCCTCACTCCCCTCCACTCTGCATTTACTTGACTGTCTCTGATTGTTCCTGCAACACACAAGGGGAGGAGCAGATCACACAGCAGCCCCACAGGTGGATGGGGGGAAACAGGAAGTCTAGGGATGACATGAGGCTTTCAAAGTGATAAACAATACATAGAAACATAGAAAGTAGGTGCAGGAGTAGGCCATTCAGCCCTTCAAGCCAGCACTGCCATTCAATATGATCATGGCTGATCATCCAGAATCAATTCCCTGTTCCAGCTTTTTCCCCATATACCTTGATTCCATTAGGCCTTAAAGCTATATCTAACTCTCTCTTGAATACATCCAGTGAATTGGCCTCCAGGGAATACACCAGGCAATCAATAAGGGATCAGCTGTGGATCACTGCACAGCACTCACATATCAGAGTCAGGATGTCCTGGATTCAAGACGAACTTTGGAGACTCAAATACAAATTTGAAGCTAACAGGTCAGTGCAACTTAAAAGAGTGTCCAAGGAAGTAAATGAAGAGAACGCATTGCATTGTCAGAGAGAACGCTGGCCGTTAGGGTACATTGAGAGTGTGATGCACTGTGCCACAGGCTATACCTGTATTTGGAAGGTGAAACTGTTTAAATGAGATGTTAAACCAAGGCATTTTCTCTGGCTGCAAAATATTCTGCATCGGCTCCAGGAAGAGGAGCTGGGAAGTACTTCCCAGTGCACAACGGACAGTGATGTAAATGCATTACTGTTACACCCACCCTCTGGTTTCTCATTGAATTAAATATTTGACAGAAGATGTAAGGCCCAGAAAGAAGGCCATTAGGCCCACTGTAACCATGTCAATTAAAAAACCTATTTAGCTCAAACTAATTTTTCAGTCCACATTGTGACACTTCATCTAGTTAACAGCTTTAGAGCTTGAAGCACTCCAGCATTGTTCTAGATTGGATAGAGATTTTGTTCTCGTCACCCCTCTAATCCATTAAACTCTAATCTATCCCTGTTAATTATTGATCTCCTTATAAAAGAAAATAGGTCCATTTGTTGACCCAGGTCATACACCTACGCACCTCACTTAATACTCCCCAGTCTCCTTTGCTTCATAGGAAAGAATCCCAGCCTGCTGGTCTCCCCTCATACCTATAACTTTCCAGCCTTGGATCATCATCAAATTTCCAAGAGTCACTGAGTAAATCCAGTAGCCCTCCATAGCTTCCAGACTGCTATCCTTCCTGAAGCTTGACAAGAACAATGCACTTTACTCAGGCTAAGTAGTTCACGTGTGACAGCCTTGCTCCTGTACTCTGTGTCTCCACCAACAATGGCAAATGTCCCGGATACACCTTAACCATTTTATCTACTTGCCCTGCTGCCTTCCAGGATCTATTAATTTGCATTTATGGTGTCTCAGATCCACATGTAGTATTCTGCTACTGATCAAGTCTTGCCTGCTGTCCTATCCAATATGCACACCTCACACTCCTTTGAACGAAATTCCATTTGTCACATTTCTGCCACCCGATCAGATCATTTATACCCTGTAATCAAAAGGTTTCCTCCTCATGGTCCACCACACAGCCAACTTTTGCATCATTTTATGTTTCATTAACATGGTCCACAATAAGGCACAAATATTTAATATCTACAAAAAAACAGCCAGGGGCTGAGCACAGACTCCCATGGAAACCTATTAATAACAGCCTGCCAGTCACAAAAATACTTGCCAACAATTACCATTTGCATTGTGTCACTGAGGCAACTTTACATCCAATTTGTCACTCTCTCCTTTGTATCTCATCAACTTTTATTTTCGTGACAATCTTGCCATGTGGGATTTTGTCAAGAGTCTTGCTAAAATCCATTATAACAACATCAAAAGTATTGACCTTGTCAATACTACCAAAAATTAAATCAATGCAAACCCAATCTTTCTTTAACAAATACACTTTAACCATCACCAATTAATCTGTGCCTTTCCAAATTAAAAAAAGTATTGTGCCACAGAATTCATGCCAATAATTTCCCCACAACCAGCTTACAACTAATCAGTTTATCATTTTCTCCCTTTTTAAAACCACCAAACCACATACCGACCTGACTTGGAAATATATCACCATTCCCACACCATTGCTGTGTCAAAATGCTGGAACTCCCCCCCCAAACAGCATTGTGGGTGTACCCTCACTTCAAGGACTGCAAGTTTGATCTCCTCGCCTTAACATTTCCATCTGGTGAAAAGGTTATGACTATCTACCCTATGTATGTCTCACATAATTGTATATGTATCAGGCCGCCGCTCGGACTCTGGCATTCTAAAGAAAACAATCACAGGTTGTCCATCATCTCCTTATAGGTAATACCATCTAATCCGGGTGGTAACATTCTGGTAAACCACTTCTGCATCATCTCCACATTTATCCTGAAATGAGTGACCAGAACTACAATACTCCAAATGCTGCCGAACAGAAGTCCTATAAAGCTGCATCGTGCCTTGGACATGGAGTCATACAGCACGGAAACAGGCCCATTCAGTCCAACTCATACATGCCGACTAAGATACACCATCTAAGCTAGTCAAATGTGTCCATGTTTGGCCCAGATCCCTCTAAACCTTTCCTGTCCATGTACCTGTCTTTTAACTACTGTTATAGTACCTGCCTCAACAACTTCATCTGGCAGTTCGCTGGCAGCCAACCATGGAGGACTTTATCAAATGTTTTACTAAAATCCACCTGGATCACATCTACTGCCCTACCCTAATTAATCACCTTCATCAGGTCCTAAAAAAAGACGATGCAGTAAGACATGACCTGCCCCATACAAAGCCATGCTGACTGTACCTAATTAGCCCATTCCCAAATGGGAGTAAATTCTATCCTGAGGAATCCTCTCCTACAGCTTCACTAACAGTGACGTGAGGCTCACTGGCATATAATTCCCTGGTTTATCTCTACTTCTCTTCTTCAACAAATGAACAACATTGTTTTCTCTCCCATCCTCTGGGGAAGATCTAGTTCCCTGCAATCTCATCCCTTGCTTCCCTTAATAACTTTGGAAAAATCCTATCAGGCCCCAGGAATTCATCCACCTTAAGGTCCTTGATGAGCCCCAACCACCACCTCCACCTGGGGTTTCAGAAATGGGAGGGGTGGGAGATGTGCAACAGGAGGAAAGGAAGGGACCAAGGTGACGGGGATGGTGGGACAAATGTGTGCAAATGGGAAGGTGGGACGTGGGAAGGGGATGAGAAGGGGAGGTAGGATTGTATTATTTGAAAATGAAGAATTCAATGTTCAATCTGTTGGTTTGTTGGCTCCCAAGAGCAATATGAGTGCTATTCCGCCAGTTTGCATGTTACCTCACTACCAGTGGAGAAGGTCAAGACAGAAAGGTCAATATAGGAATGGGAAGGGGAGTTAAAAATGGTTAGCAACCAGGAACTCCAGCAGTCCTTTGCAGACTGAGCGCAATTATTCAGTAAAATAGTCACCGAGTCTACGCTTGGTCTTGCCGATGGCTCTGGGGGAATGAACAGGAGTTTGAAGGCTCAGACATCCAGATTTCTCAAATGCTATTCGACTCCGAAACCGATCACCTTGGTCACACTCCGTTCCCAGAGGCATTACAACATTCTCTTCCTCTTAACTCTACCTCATTCATTATTGCATTCTTCTATTTCTTATTTTTTCCACACTGCTTCAGATTCTTTTGCATCACAGTCTTACACAGTCAACGGAGATGCGACCTTTACCGTGTCGTATTTCCGTTCGCGCTACGGCCTAACATCGTGGAGTCGGCGGCCTCCAGCTGGGATCGACCTTGAAGACTCCGGTCGCAGGGCCTGGACTTACCATCTCGGAGGCTTCGGTCGTGGGCCCTGCAGACCGCAACATCGGGAGTTCGCAGGTCCCTGGCTGGCGACCGGTTTTTGGGAGCTCCAGCCGTAGCAGCTTCGACCGCCCCGAAGCGCGAGGTACGATCGACCCGCTCGCAGGCCCCTCATCGCCCTGCGTGGCCTGGCCGCAGCACTTTCCATCGCCCGGTGGGGGCTCAGGACTTTCATCGGCCTGCTCGGCTCGGCCTTGGACTTTCCATCGCCCAGTGGGGGCTCAGGACTTTCATCGGCCTGCTCGGCTCGGCCCTGGGACTTTCCATCGCCCGGTGGGGGCTTCAAAAAGTTGGGAGCCTCGATCACCTCGTGGCACCACGGGAGAAGAATGAGGAGGAGATAAGACTTTGCCTTCCATCACAGTGAGGGTGTGCCTAGAGCAATCACTGTGATGGCTGTTTGTGTAAAAATTGTATCTGTGTGTCCTGTGCTTTTTATTGTCTACTGCCAGACCCTGACGTGAGAGGACGCTGGCGTTGTTTATTCGCCGCTTTTCCGTTAGGATAGTTTGTCTGTTTGTTTTTATGTTGAAGGTTTTTGTAAAGCGCTTTGAGCACCTGGTAAGGCGCTATATAAAATAAATGCTTATTATTATTATTATTATTATTAGAAGGATGAGGGGGGATCTTATTGAAACATATAAGATAATTAGGGGATTGGACACATTAGAGGCAGGAAACATGTTTCCAATGTTGGGGGAGTCCAGAACAAGGGGCCACAGTTTAAGAATAAGGGGTAGGCCATTTAGAACGGAGATGAGGAAGACTTTTTCAGTCAGAGAGTGGTGAAGGTGTGGAATTCTCTGCCTCAGAAGGCAGTGGAGGCCAGTTCGTTGGATGCTTTCAAGAGAGAGCTGGATAGAGCTCTTAAGGATAGCGGAGTGAGGGGGTATGGGGAGAAGGCAGGAACGGGGTACTGATTGAGAGTGATCAGCCATGATCGCATTGAATGGCGGTGCTGGCTCGAAGGGCTGAATGGCCTACTCCTGCACCTATTGTCTATTGTCTATTGTCTTGCACCATTTTGCTGTTTTGCACTCGTCATTTTATTTATCGTTGAATTTATCATTTATCGTTCATCATGCATTCACTCAAAAACCCAATCATGCCTAGACTTCTTAGTAGAAATAAAATTAAATATCCAGCAACTAGTCACAGAGTCATACACCATGAAAATAGGCCCTTTGGCGCAACTCGCCCATACCGACCAATATGTCCCATCTAAGCTCGTCCCATTTGCCCGTGTTTGAGTAACCTTTTCCTATCCATGTGCGTGTCCAAGTACCTGCCTCAACAATCTCCTCTGGCAGTATGTTCCCACAGCCGTTATACCCACCACCTTCTGAGTCAAAAAGTTGCCTCTCGGTTTCCTATTATATCTTGCATCTTTCTCCTTAAACATATGTCCTCTTGTTTTTGATTCCCCTGGGTACAAAACTGTGCATTCACCCTATCTATTTCCCTCACGATTTTATACACCTTTATATGGTAACCCCTCAGGCTCCTGTGCTCCAAAGAATAAAGTTGTAGCCTGTCCAACCTCTCCCCATAGCTCATCTTCTCAAGTCCTGGCAACACCTTGTAAATCTTCTCTGTATTCTTTCCAGTTTAATGACATCCTTCCTACCAAAACTTACTCCAAATGTGGCCCCACCAATGTCTTGTACAACTGTAACGAATCATCTCAACTTATACAATATCACTTATACAGTATCACTATACACTTATTCTTCACTATCTACCATACCGCCTACTTTAGTGCCGTCTGCAAACTTACTAATAATGCCTTTTACATTCTTGTGCAAATCATTGATATAACTCTCTCAGGTTAACATTTTTTAATACTCTTTCAACATGCTAGGGATTTTAATGATGCTGAACAACCAGATGTTCTTGATTTTTTAATGTTATTATTTATCAATACCCAAGAGAGCATGGGAACGACAGTCCCAGTGAATGGAAAGGAACACAGGAACCAGAGTCCCAGTGAATGGAAGGGAGCGTGGGAGCAACAGTACTAGTGAATGCAGAGAAGCTAGGGAACCAAGGCACCTGTGAGTGGAGGAGACCATGGGAACCTGTGCTCAGTGTTGAAAGGGAGCGCAGAAAACATTACCTGGTGTGCTAAATGCCAAACTATTGGGATTTCCAATCAGTAAATTTACAGAGTTTAGCTATGTGTTATAATTTATTCATATATTAGCTTTCTTCACCCAACTCATAATTCAACCCACATAATGCCAATGTAAAAGCTAGCATATCATCCAGCCTCTGGTGACCCCGGATGTCGCTCTTCGATTTTACCTGGGATTTGCAATTTAACAAAATCCCGAGGAATAGATGGATAGGGCTGGAAAGGCCATATCCTCTTGCTGGGATGACAGTTCAGGAAGATAACAATGCAATCTACAGAGAGAGAGAGAAGGAACAATAGATACCAGACAAGAGTTCCAGCCTGGACCTACTCACTGGTTTCGATCAAAGAACCTCACATATCCAAAAGGTCAAAAGGAGAAGTGACCATGCTGCTTTTTCCATCATGTGCAAGCTCTCTGATAACAAACCAGGTTGAACGTACAGCAAATTCTCTCTACATCTCTCCCATAATTTGGATTCTCTTCTGTTATTTCAAAATAGTTTCCTTGTGATATTGGGAATTAGTTAAGACCGAGGGAAAGGTCTATGCCAGAGTGTGGATCTCTCCCAATCTCCCCAATCTCGACAGAGGGTGAGCCTTTCAGAATAGTGAAAGGCTTGGATAGAGTGGATGTGGAGAGGATGTTTCCACTAGTGGGAGGGTCTAGGACTAGAGGTAATAGCCTCAGAATTAAAGGACATTCTTTATAGAAGGAGATGAGGAGAAATTTCTTTAGTCAGAGGGTGATGAATCTGTGGAATTCCTTGTCACAGAAGGCTGTGGAGGCAAAGGCAGTGGATATTTTTAAGGCAGAGATGGATAGATTCTTGATTGGTACAGGTGTCAGAGGTTATGGGGAGCAGGCAGAATGGGTTTGGGAGGGAGAGATAGATCAGCTATGATTGAATGGCGGAGTAGACCTGATGGGCCGAATGGCCTCATTCTGCTCCTATCACTTATGCTCTTTATGATCTTACACCGTCACTATGCTCCCTGCGTACAGAGCCAATTTCAATGCATATTCACACTCTACTTACCAACTTGAAATTCAACAAATTGGTGTCATCTTCTGGAAGAGGCTGGAACACAGCGAGGGCCACACAATTGGCAAAGATGGTAACGAGGATGATAATTTCGAACGGCCTGTCAATGCAATCAAGGAAAACTATTCACGTCCTAATGATCCCCATTGACCTCTACTTCTACAAATAAAGCTGCCTCTCAGATTCTTTGGCAAAGATTCACAGTTCAGGTATCGCACTGAGTGGATAGAAAAGTGAGCTTTAAGGTCCAAACACAAACCACTTTAACAGAATCTTACTATTGCGTATGTTTGATATCTGAAATAAAAACCAAAATGGTCAAATAACAAATGCAAGAAGATGGCCAAACAGCATCTATAAAAATGAGAGAACAAAATGAATGTTTCAAGTCGATGATCTTTCATCAGAAGGTTTGATAGAAGATATTTGACCTGAAATGTTAACTGTCTCCTTCTCTGTGGATGCTTTGAGAATTTCCAGTTTTGATTTCAAAAGGGCAGTAAAGCTTAGAATGAATTTCTCTCTAGTTGCTTCATCAGATCCCCTTAAATTCAGAAAAACTTCAGTCAATTACCCATAACCTGCTAAATCTTGGAGAATGAAATGTTAGTTTGTGAAATATTCCCTCACATTGCACCATCGAAGTCCATCAATTAGTTCCTGAAAAGTTTCAGCACAAGTGTGGAATAAATCTCCGCCCACATTGCTGTACCAAACACTTCCTCGGTAGTTTTAGCACAGAATGCATAAAGTAATGCTCTTTCAGCACTGTTCTATCAAACTCTCCCATGGCACACCAGGTGTCATAGATTCAGCCCGTCAAATTTTGAGAAATTTCCTGTTCTAATGATCCCAGGAACAAGCTGTTCAGAGTCTTTTACTGCTTCGGGGTGAACAGGTCTGACATGTGATTGCAGACTGCAATTCACTTTTGAAGTGGCCAACAGTGGATAAAACAGAACACAGAATTAAAACTTCGCATGGCAGGACAAGATAGGATCTTCAATCATCTTCACACTGACCTCCTTGACTAGAACTCTAGAACTCCTGCCTATGAGGATTGTGATGTGCCAACTTCCCCATTTTTCCACTACTGGTAAAAACAGCCCCTCAAAACCAACCTATCCACATTCTCCAGAGAAGCTGCCTGACCAGCTGAGTTACTCTAGAACTTTGTGCTTTGTAAAACAGCATCTGCAGTTCCTTGCAGCCCCTCAGAAACAATCTCTGCAGAAAAAGCTGGGTCCTGAGGACCAATGAATCCATCTCTACCTCTTTCTACAAGCTCTTTACTCCATCACAGCTATTTCCTCTTTACTCTTAAGTCTGAAAAAACGTCCCCACCTAAATTATCGTCTGCCCATTTCCCTCCACAGATGCAGTCTGGCACACTGAATTCCTCCAGCAATTTGTTTTTTGCTACTTATTTAACTGCTTTGCCGTTTCCTTTTTCCCTAGTGAATTCTCCTGCTTCTGTCTATGAAGAATCTGCATTCAATCACAGTAATCTTTTATCTTTTTCTCTCTGCAGTTAAAAGTGGAAGGAGATAATTAATTTTAAACATAGTTACATCCTGATAGACAACTAATATAGCGAATTACCAAAGTACTGCTATCACAGGAAACTTGTGAGATGTAACATCAGCATTCGTTCCCTGAGCAAGGCAAGATGAAGACACAGGGTCAATTGATAAAAGGGTGATCCTCGCTTCCTCCTGGAAAGAGGAACCAAAGGGCAGCCATTCACATCTTCAAACTTGCCATTAACAACAAGCTCATCAACCACTTTCTAGAGTTCCCCACTGTTACCTTTCACCTCATACCCACAAACAATCAACATGCCACTTTTATCAGTAAATATGTCCCAATACCAAATATTGAGAAAAATATCAAGGAACTGTACGATTCCAAGCTTCATCTAGTCCTGAGCAATATTTCTAAGGGAGAAGCGCATTCAATTTGGTGACATATTGGTGATTCAAATTTGCTTCAAGATCTCTGTAATGGCACTGTCAAGATCAAAACTGCTATGTATACCATTGGTTTACCTAGCCCACCCTAGAGAATAGAAGGCAGCCAAAGTTCATGCAAAAGAAAATACCAACTTCCTAAAAACAGTTTACAAGTATTTACATTAATACAAAGTGTGACCATAACTATAGACTTTGAGAACACTGAGAGACACAAGTAGCTCAACACCATCCACAGTGTTATGAATCAATTTCCAACATTACCCACCAACTGCAGGTCTAAACTGATGAAAATTATGATTCAAGACTTCTTCAACGTAAAAAGAAGTTATTTTGTGTCAAAACAATATCTTGCACCAGCAAAAGAAAGTATCATAGTAGGAGCTAAATTATAAACTCAAAGGCAGATAGGTGATATCAAAACCAATTGGGAGCAAGACCAGGACGAGCTAGCTCTACATTCACAAGAATTACACGTGGAGCTTTTTTCAGGCAAAATGGTACATCTATGGTGCGTCCACAGGCCAAATGTCACTATCATTACTAAAAAAACTCTCACCACTGAAAGAAGAATTGTCCATCAATCTACCCTTTAAGAGAATAGTAAGATGCATCAAGCAGGCCAGGAGCAACAGTGCAGTAAAGCTGGACCACTGGAATAGTTCAACCATAAACAGTTGCAAAGTTGCACAAACTCATTTTTCAAATATGGAACAATAACAAAATTCTAAGGAATTATATACTTCTTAATTGTACCCTAATTATTGCCAAAACATTCCTCCCTGTAGATTCAAACCGTTTCAAAGAGCAGATCCAAGAAAAATACTATAATCAGTTCTCATACACAGCTTTCATCCATGTGGCAAAAGCTTTTGATAATTTACACAGTGGAAGATTTAGGCTCAATTTGACTGTCCTACAAAATTCTCAAAGGTCCTGAGACCTACAACGATTTAAAGGCAATCCCCCATCTTCATCCAAACAAGCAAGGGTGCTTCATCACAATTTTGTTGTTCATCTTCGTACATTCATGTTATTCCTCACTGACGACGCTTTCTCTACAGGATCGACGTCAAATCAGAATGGACGAACAGCTCTTCAGACTTGGACATTTAGAAAGACCAATCTGACAAATACGTCATTAATCACCAATGCATTTGCAACTGTGTCATCCTTGTAAATACCAATGTAGACTTCCAAACTGTAGCAGACCTCTTTGCAGAATCTTACTAAATCTGCGCCAATAATTACCATGAAGGCAATGAAAGGATTGCCTCTGAAAACAACCAAAGCTTTACTTTTTTTTGAAAGTCACACATTGATAATCAAATTCAATATGAGATCCAATACATGAACATTTCTTTTGGAAAATATCTTCAACATATCTTCACTATGACCTATGGAATAACATCAGATTTGAGGTACATAGCTGTTTGCATCCATGCCTTTCTTATTAATTTGAAACCTAAGTAATGTTTTTATATCTCCCAAAGAACCTGGGGAGGTACCCTCAAACTCTGGAAAATCCTCTTCAACAGGTTCTCCCCAAACCTAACATCATTGCAGCAATGGAGCCACAAAGAACTCCAGATGCTTGAATCTTGCGTAGAACACAAAGTGCTGGAGTAACTCAGCGGGTCAGGCAACATCTCTGGAGGTCATGAATAGGCGATGTTTTGGTTCAGGATTCTTCTTGCAGCAATAATCATCACATCATTTTGTTAGATTGAATGGCCAACTCTCAACCCTTGAAATCTATATTCCTGGCACAATCACGGTCAAAGATTCCAGAATGATCAAAGCGAAAACGCGAGATACAATGAAGACAAGAGCTTACGCCATCACAAGCTGCCCATTCAGGGCAAAAGGAAAAGCTAAGAATTCCTCAGCCAATATTGCGACCCATATGCTAACCCTCCAATTGCAGCAGTCAGATCTATGGTTCTGATTGGATTACATTATCACTTCCCAATACATCCGTGAATCATGGAAATAAATAGATAAATACTAGGCATTAAATACAAAAGCTGTGAAGTTGAAATCATTGGGTTGTGCAGCACAGAAACAGGCCCTTCGACTCACAGCATCTACAATGACCATCGTGCCTTATCACAGTTGCCTGCATTAATTCCATACCCCTCAACTGTCCAGATGCCTCTTAAATGCCGTTGCTGGTCCTTTATCCAACACCTCCTCTGGCAGCTTATTCCAGATACCAACTACTCCTCAGATATTGTTTAAACCTCCTCCCTCTCCCCTTCAACCTATGGCCTTTAGTTTTAGACACCTTCACCCTGGGAAACAGATTCTGACAGTCTACCGATCTAGGCATGTCATAAATTTATATACCTCCATCAGTCATTCTTTGCTCCAGAGAAAACAGATCCAGTGTATCTAATTTCTCCAATCTCGGTAAAGACCTTGTGAATCGCTTCTGCACTCTCTCTACCTTAATCACAATTCCTGTGGTGTGGGGTCTAGAACTGTACATAATATTATGTGCAGTCTAACCAATGTTCTGTACAAACATGACAGAATGTCCCAACTCTTGTATTCAATGCTACAGCTGATAAAGACAAGCATGTGTCATCATTTCCAGGAAACTACGTCCTTGTCCTCCAATTCAACAACCCTCCCCAGGGCCATGCCATTCTTTGTGCGTCTTGCCCAGGTTTAACTTCCCAAAATGCATCACTTTGTTAAATTTCATCTGGCATTCCTTGGCATGATTTCCCAGTTATCAATGTCCTATTATACCATTAGCCAATATTCTTCAGTGCCCACTATACCACCAATTTTGGTGTCATCTACAAACTTACTAATCATGCTACCAACTTTCTAATCCAAATTTTTTATATACTATGAACATCATTGGATCCAGCACCAAACCCTGAGACACGCGGCTTGTCATAGCCTCCACTCTTGAAAACAACCCTCCACTACCACGCTTTGGCACCTATCACCAAGCCAATATTGTATCCAATAGGCTACCATATTCCTTTTCTCAATGTTTCTATTGTACAAACAGAAGGGTGTGTTTGTACAATAGAAACATTGAGAAAAGGAATATGGTAGCAACATGGGGAAGTGAACGTAGATTGTGAGGGTTGTTGGAGAAGGGAGAGTGTCAATAGAAGGGGCAAAATAGTAGTGGGGAGAGGCAACGGGAAAGGTGGGTAGATAAAGGTGGAGGCAAAAGGGACAGAGTAGCATTAGAATTGGGCAGAAGAGGAGATGATTGGGGAATGGTGGGTATGGGGAAAATGAGGAGACGCATTGGAGGTAGGAACGGAGGGCAGAAGTAGACCACTATGTCCACCTCTGATCACCTTTTAGACAGGATATAATGAGAGGGTAATTAGAAAAGTTTCAGCATTGTGGAATATTAGTTACAATGATCGAATGAATATGAACTTGCGTCATCAGTAAACTAGCTACAACATAAGCTCCCTCTAGCCTGCCTCAGTGTTCAGCAGAGTATAAAGGCAGTAATTTGCAGCTTTGAGAGGCTGGTCCTCTCACACATCAAATCCAGCATCCCTGACTCACTGGACCCACATCAATTTGCATACAGGGCAAATAGATCCACAGAGGACGCCATCTCTCTGGCTCTTCACACTGTCCTGACTCACCTAGAGAGACAGGGCACGTACGTGAGGATGCTATTCATAGACTATAGCTCCGCCTTCAACACGGTCATCCCCACCAAGCTCATCACCAAACTCCACCAGCTAGGCCTCAGCTCGTCATTATGTGACTGGATCCTGGACTTCCTGCTGGAACGACCGCAGGCAGTGAGAATGGGCCGGCACCTGTCCTCCACTATCACCCTGAGTACCGGCACACCACAGGGCTGTGTTCTGAGCCCCATGCTCTACTCCCTCTTCACACACGACTGTGTTCCTGCATTCGACACCAACACCATTGTCAAGTTTGCAGACGACACAACGGTGATCGGGCTGATCACCAACGGGGATGAAACAAACTATAGAGCGGAGGTGCAGAACCTGGCGGACTGGTGCTCGGATAATAACCTGTCCCTAAATACCAACAAGACCAAGGAGCTGATCATCAACTTCCGTAGGTCACATAACGGGGAATATGCCCCGATCTCTATCAACGGGGACAGTGTGGAGAGAGTGTCCAGCTTCAAGTTTCTGGGCACTCACATTTCGGAGGACCTAACATGGTCCAATAACACTGCTGCGCTGGTCAAGAAGACACAACAAAGACTGTTCTACTTAAGAACACTGAAAAAGTCTGGTCTACCCCAACAGCTGCTGACGACCTTCTACCGCTGCACCATAGAGAGCATCCTAACGCATGGCATCCCTGTGTGGTACCTCAGCTGCACGAAGGCAGAAAGGAAAGCTCTACAGCGGGTAGTCCATAGAGCTCAGAGGGCCATCGGAACACAGCTACCAGACTTGGAGGGCATCTACAACACACGATGCCTCAGAAAAGCCACCAGCATCCACAAAGACTCTTCACACCCCTGCAACAGTCTGTTCGAACTCCTTCCATCGGGCAGACGATACAAGGCCTTCTACGCCCGCACCTCCAGACTCAGGAACAGCTTCATCCCCAGGGCCATAGCTGCTATGAACCGGTCCTGCTGAGCCGGATGGCCACAACGCATAGATCAACTTGCACTTTACCCTGTCCAAAACTGTTACAACTGTTTCGTTTAGTTGGGTTGCTGCTGTCTAAATTACTTAAATTATTGCATCGTATGGGAGGCGCATTCCCAATCTCGTTGTACCCCTGGGTACAATGACAATAAAGATATATTGTATTGTATTGTATAGTATTGTCAGAGACCAAGAACATTACTGAGCTGCAATTTTTAGAGTCTTGGTAATAACAAGCTAGGGAAGGCCAGCAAATCCATTTAATGCAAGAGAGAGGCTCGGTGACCAGAGTAAGCTGGGTGTAGCTGACCAAATATGGATTGAAACCAAGGACAGCTGCACAAACCATGTCAAAAGGCATCTCCGTCACACTCACAACACTCTATTCCTGTCTCTTTGCTGCTTTCAGTTTGTGATTTTCTGTCTCTTCCTCCCTACTCCATTACTCCTCCCCACTTTCCCCACACCGACATTCATAAATTAATAACATTCCCCAGCCTCCTCCTCTTCTACCCAGTTCTCACACTAATCCCTCCCCATTCTTTTTCGCCACTCCTCTTTCGGCCTCACCCAGCTCCTTCTATCGACACTTTCCCCCTCACCTACAAACTTGGCCCCTCTCCGTCTACATGCACCTTTTCCTCCATCTCTCCACCATACTCCCATTCTCTAAGTTCCGTCCCCCACCACTCTCCCTCTGCCCACCTCCCTACTCCTGTTCATCTTATACCCTAATCCTCTCCTCACTATCTCCATCCACTCCCACTTCTCCTCACCCTTCCATTTGTCCTTTTCCCTCCCACTCCCTTTCTCATTAGTCCTTCTTTCCCCACCCCCTTCTCTTCCGCAGATTAGTACTTCACCCTATCTCGACTGTTTCATCTCCTCCCTTGCTCTCTCTCTCGCTTTCCCCACTACCTGCCTTCGTCTCTTGTCTCCCCCATTTTTTCCCACTCAGAAGGACATAGGAACAAAAGAAAATAGGAACACTAGTTGGCCACTCAGCCCCTCAAGCTTAAACCACGGCTAAATACAATCACGTCTGATCAATGCTGTCCTCAACTCCACCAGTTACCCAAAACCTCAATTCCTAGATTCAAATGTTTACCTACCTCTAACTATGTATTGAATGATCTGCAGCTCTCCACCCCAACCCTTGACAGCCGTGAATTCCAGAGATTCACCAACCAGTGCGAGAAAACTCACACTCTCACACACTCCTTAATTGCTCACGATTTATGTTCCTTGCCAAATTTCCTTTCTTCATATTTTCCTCTCTCACTTTCTAATCTCACCATCATCTGCCTCTCTCCTCTCCCTCCTTCCTGTCACTCACCCTTCCCTGAACATCTCCCTGCTCCATTTCTCATCCCTCCATTTTTTCCAAACTCTTGCTCTCTCCATAAGCTTCACTTCAGTCTCTTCATTCATCACTACTCCCATTCTTCCTCCTCCTCTGCTCCTCTGCTCTTTTCCCCTGCCTTTCCTTCCTCCCCTAAATTCCTTTCTCTATCTTTCTTTCTCACCCATAAATATCCACCCACACACTTTCCCTCTCGTCTATCTCCATCCTTTCCTTCTACGCCCTGACTTCCACTTTCTCCCTCTCCTCTAATTCCTCATCTTTTTCCTCACCCTTTGTTTTCCTTCTCCTCTTCCCTCTCTCTCACCCCTCCTTTCCCCTCCGCATATTCCTGTTCCTCTAGTTTTTCCCTCTCCTTCCCCCTTCCCCAGCCTTCTTCTACATATCTTGCCCTTTGAGTCCATCCTTGCCTGTCCCACATGACTCTCAACCTCATGCTGCTCCTTCCACTCTTGCTGCCCTCTCCCCATTTCTCAGACCACAACCCATATCCATCCTTTGCATCCTCTTGCACTGTCCTCAGTCATCCCCCTCAATATTCTCACCTGCTACTGTCCATCAGAATGCCATTATCCCAGCACAACTCTCTATAACTTTCCTGTCCACCTCCCCAAAGCATCCTATCTCCACATTCACACTTCCCCTTAGCTCACCTCTGTCACATTTTCCTTTGGTTTTTTGCCATCTACCAATACTAAGGGGTAATATACAAACAATATTTAACCTATCAGCACATCTTCATGATATGAGAGATAAACAGAGTACCCAGAAGAACCAATGTGGTTACAGGGAGAAGATGCAAGTTCCATGCAGAGAGCACTGGGGGGTCAGGATTGAACCTGGGTCTCTGGAGCTTTGAGGCAGTACTAACATATTTCTTCTGTCCCTCCCGGACACACAGATACTTTCCCCAACAATCAATCAACCCCACCTTCTCTTCTCACCCCATCCTCCAACTCAACATCCCCTTCCATCCTCCCTACCCATCATCCTTCACCTCGCCTCATCCACCATTCCTCATTGAATTCACCCATCATCTTCTCCATCCCACACTCACCCTACTCACCACCTTCCCCATCCCACTCACCCTCCCCATCCGACACACATCACAGCCATGATCTTCTCCATCCCACCTCCAATACCTTCATGTAATCTACCCTTCCCCATCCCCATATTGAAACGTATAAGATAATTAGGGGATTGGACACATTAGAGGCAGGAAACATGTTCCCAATGTTGGGGGAGTCCAGAACAAGGGGCCACAGTTTAAGAATAAGGGGTAGGCCATTAAGAACGGAGATGAGGAAGAACTTTTTCAGTCAGAGAGTGGTGAAGGTGTGGAATTCTCTGCCTCAGAAGGCAGTGGAGGCCAGTTCGTTGGACGCTTTCAAGAGAGAGCTGGATAGAGCTCTTAAGGATAGCGGAGTGAGGGGGTATGGGGAGAAGGCAGGAACGGGGTACTGATTGAGAGTGATCAGCCATGATCGCATTGAATGGCGGTGCTGGCTCGAAGGGCTGAATGGCCTACTCCTGCACCCATTGTCTATTGTCTATTGTCTATCATTGTTTGCCCACCATTCTATCTCCTCACAACCACACCTCACGCACCTATCTTCTCCCTCCTCCCACCCAAACCTATGCAATACCTTGCCCCTCCATCCACCCATCCTTGTACTATCTCTCTCCCCCCCCCCCCCCCCCCCCCCCCGCCCTCCCTTACTCCGCCCTCCCTTTCGACACCGCGATTCCCTCCCCCAACCGCCAAGACGACTGCAAGGATACTTCCATTCCACGATACTGGTGCAGAATTTGCGAAGCGGGTTTTTGAGGCTCAGGCACAACAGTGACCTGGTGGGTCGCGGCGGCCCGACGCACACCGGCTTCTTGCCCTTCTTACTGTCCGGTCGTTTCTTCTGCGCCAGGTCCCCATCCGCCTCCGGCTTCGTCTCCATGGTGGGTGGGTGGGTCTGTCTGTCTCCCCCTACACCGCCTGTGCTCCCCGGGCTCTGGGACTCGCTCTGCCAGCGCGATGTGCTGACCTCGGCTCTCGACCGCCCAGAAATACCAACAGTTAAAATTAGAGCAAAGCCGTGTCCGATGGGCCTGATCCAGGGAGTTAACAGCTGCACCGACAGAGAGGGAATGAAGGGAGTGTGGGGAGGAGACTGGTGGTCACTGTGTAATCATACCCACTGATAGAGGGTTTCAGTAACCAAGTCAGACCATCTAGAGGGAGGGGGGTCTCGAGGGAACGGGAGAAGGCTCTAAGGGGGAAGGTTTGAAGGGATGAGAGGAATGGGGCAAGAGTGTCTGGGGGAGGAGGGCTTGAGAGAAAGGTCAGAGAGAGGGAGGTATCTGAGGGGGAAGGAGAGGTATGAGGGAGTGGGAGGGGATCTGAGGTCAGGGGAATATGACAGAGATGAGGGGGTGGGGAGGGGTCTGGCCAGGGGAGGAGGCCTGAGGTAAAGGTTGGAGGTAAGGAGGGAGGAGGAAGATAATGGAGGAGGGGAAGGTCAACAGGGGCCTTTGTCCCAGGAAGGGCAATTCCCCACGTGAGGCACGAAAACAGATTCTTTAGCCCCATAAGTCCATGCCGACCATCAACCACCCAATTACTGCATTAATCCCATTTTTTATTCTCCAAACTCCCCCGAGATTCTACCACTCACTTACACACAAGGGGCAATTTATAGTGGTCAACTGACTTACCACATATATATTTTTAGTGTATGGAAAAAAACAGGAACTCCTGGAGGAAACTCACAAGGAGAACATGGAAATTCCACACAAACCAGTATTGAATCAGTATTGAATCAGGTTCCATGTGCTGTGAAGCAACATCTCCACCAGCTGCTCTAAGCCACCCAGCAAAATCACTGAGAAGGCGAGATGAGGGAAGTCACAGCCAAGATGTATTCATGACCAAAATAAAAGTGCTGGAAACATTCAAAATGGCAACATCTATGCAAAGAGAGTTAATGTTTTAGGACCCTTCCTCAGGAATAATGAGATTTTAAAAAAATGGTTGTAAATTGTGGAGACAATGGCAAGTGGGATGGAGAGGATAAGGAGAAAAGTGCAATGGGATGAAATGTGTGTAGGGATCATGCAGTCAAATGGGTTTGTGGGAGAAGTGAGAGGGTGAGAATTCAGACAAGGAAGCATGATGTGTCTGGGAAATGATCAGCAAAGGCAAAAATATTAATGAACTCAAGGATCTGATCGTTGACTTCAGAACGGGGAAGTTAAGAGACCACATGCCAGTTTTAATTAATAGGTCAGTGAAGAAGAGTCAGCAGCTTCAAACATCTGGGCGTTAGCATCTCAGATGAACTATCCTGGGCTCAGCGCATAGATCTAATCACAAAGTAGGCTCCACTTTCTTAGAATTATAAAGAGATTTGGCATAGCATCAAATACTTCTACAGATGCACTGTGGAAAGTATCCTGATGGATCATTGGCTTCGCACTGCAATTCCAATAAAAAAGAACATAAAAAAACGCAGAAAGTAGTAGACTCCCCACCGTTTAAATCATCTACACGAGGCACTACCTCAAGAAGGTGGCAACTATCATCAAAGATTCCCCCAATCTGGGCCATGCCCTCTTCTTGCTGCTATTGTCGAGCAGGAGATATAGAATTCTCAAGCCCACACCATCAGATTCAGGAACAGTCACTTTCCTGCAACCATCAGTTTTTTGAACCAACCTGCACAACCCAAATCCTACCTCTGCAACGCAACACTACAGACCACTTCTTAGGATACCATGCATTTGTTTTCTCACGGTGTTTTGACCTAATGTCTTGTTTTTGCACATTTTTTCTTTCACTGTCTTATATAATTTGTCTAATTTATGCTTTTGTGTTGTCTATGTGCCTGTGATGCTACTACAAACACGATTTTCAATGTATCTGAACCTCACCATACTTGTGCATATGACAATAAGCTTCACTTGACGTGACCAAGAGGTCAGGCTGTACTAATGGAGTAGAGGTGACTGATACATGGTCACAGAATGATCAATGTCTGAGGGGTTACAGTTCAGGAATCAGGGGTCAGAGGTTCAGTGTAGATGTGCTTATCACCCAGAGAGTTGAAGAGTCATTTACACAAGCCACCTACCATCGAGGAATCACTTTTTGAAGTTATTGGTTTGTCAGGAAAAGAGAGTGGTCCTAGTTGTCGAACCCTCAGATTGGCCAGCAAGGTCACGTGTGGGTGCGACCGTAGGGATTGGTCCAGAGAGCGACACCGCTGATTGGTCAGCGTGGTCATGTGCGTTTTGGCGCCCGAAAAGAGTTAGTTGGGAGACGTTTTCGAGGAGAACAGTTAGTTATAACGGATGTCTGTAATCTTGTTAAGAAAACTTTGTAATCGGATATTGCTGTCGCAATAAACTTCTTCAACAAAGAACAAGTTTCCAGGTTCGCCATATTGGTGACCCCGACGTGATCTGGCCGATCACCGACCATGAGTGAACACGATGCCTCGTTTTTGGCTGCTGCGCCCGGCGCACCGGAGCTAAGCGCGGTCAGCGTTCACCTTCCGTCATTTTGGACACATCAACCACAATCTTGGTTTGTCCATATCGAAGCCCAGTTTCACTTAAGAAACATCTCGGCAGATGCGACAAAATACTGCTACCTCGTCAGCGCTCTACCGCCGGAGATGACCACACGGGTGATGTGGTTCATCGTCAACCCTCCCGCAGAAGACAAGTACGAGGCCATGAAGGCACTGTTACTACGAACCTTCGGGTTCAATAGGCATGACCCAGCCAAGGAACTTATGCACCTACCGGATCTCGGAGATCGGCTGCCATCCGTTCTCATGGCTGAGATGTTAACGCTAGCAGGTGAACATACGGATTGCCTCATGTTCGAGCAGGCATTCCGAGAGAAGCTTCCCGAAGATGTCAAACTTATGCTCACAGATTGTTCTTTTAAGGACCCCGTGGCATATGCAGAAAAGCTGATGCGCTCATGGCGTCCAAATCGAAAGGAAGCGGTTCGATCAACAAGGTCTCGACATCAGCGGCCACGCCACAGCGACATCAAGATGGCGCCGCGTCTCCCGCCATTTCTCCAAAAGCCCGCCAAAAGGATCCGCACAAGCGCGGCTGATGCTATTACCATCTACGATGGGGTGGAGAATCCCGCAACTGCCGCTCACCTTATACCTTCTCGGGAAATGCCTCGGCCGATCGTACATAGGGGCAGTTGCGATTGGCCAGAACCGACGCCTCTACGTCCGAGACCGATTCACGGACACAGAATTTTTGGTGGACACGGGAGCCATTGTCAGTATCGTACCGCCGACCGACCTTGAGACCAGATCGGGTAAGACAGGTCCTACCCTCATCGCGGTTAACGGCAGCCCCATCCGCACGTATGGGACGCGGAAAATGTCCCTGGTGTTAGGCCTCCGCACGTATGAATGGCCATTCATTATAGCAGACGTCAGCCAGGCGATCATAAGCGCAGATTTCCTCTGGGTCTTTTCACTAGTCCCCGACGTCCGCGGTAACGACCTCCGACCCTCCGCCAGCGATGAGCCCGCCGCTCCGACAACCGCCACCCCGCCCAGCCCAACTGTCCAGGCCGTCGTCGCGGCCCCCGACTCGTATGCTGAGGTCCTGGCAGAGTTTCCAGAGCTGCTCATCCAGCGTTTCGACGCCCCTTCGGCCAAGCACGGCGTGGTCCACCACATCCGCACCGAGGGCCCCCCCGTTTTCGCTCGGGCCCGGAGGCTACCGCCCGACAAGCTGGTGGTGGCGCGGGAGGAATTTAGGAAGATGGAGGAAATGGGCATTGTCCGTCAGTCCGACAGCCCGTGGGCTTCGCCGTTGCATATGGTCTCCAAAGCATCTGGGGGGTGGAGACCATGTGGCGATTATCGGCGTCTCAACGCTGTCACCACGGCTGATCGCTACCCCATACCGCACCTGCAGGATTTCTCGTCTGGGCTGGAAGGTGCAGTGGTGTTCTCCAAGATTGATTTGGTGCGGGGATACCACCAGATTCCTGTGCGGCCGAAGGACATACCAAAAACTGCCACGATCACTCCGTTCGGGTTGTTCGAATGGTTGCGCATGCCTTTCGGTTTAAAGAACACGGCACAGGCTTTCCAGTGACTGATGGACCGTGTGGGTCGGGATTTGCCTTTTGTGTTTATTTATTTAGATGATATTCTGGTCGCCAGCCCCTCAGTGCAGGAACACCTGGTCCACTTGCGGACTGTATTCCAGCGGCTCCAAGACCACGGGCTCATCATCCAACCCTCCAAGTGTCAATTCGGCCTTCCTTCTCTCGATTTCTTAGGGCACAGAATCACCCCTGCCGGCGCCACCCCTTTGCCCGAGAAGGTGGAGGCTATCCGAGCATTTCTGCGGCCCACCACAGTGAAAGGTCTGCAAGAGTTTGTTGGCATGGTCAACTTCTACCATAGGTTCGTCCCGGCAGCAGCGCGGGTCATGCGCCCGCTCTTCCAGTGCCTTGCGGGTAAACCTGTAGAATTGATATGGTCCCCGGCCGCGGAGTCGGCCTTTGCAGCAGCTAAGGCAGCTTTGGCAGACACCACCATGTTGGTCCACCCGAGCGCCTCCGCCCCCACGGCCCTGACGGTTGATGCGTCTGACGTGGCGGTGGGTGGGGTTTTGGAGCAGCAGGTGGGTGGCTTTTGGCAGCCCTTGGCATTTTTCAGCCGGCAACTGAGTTCGGCTGAGCTGAAATATAGCGCTTTTGACCAAGAGCTTCTGGTTCTCTATTTAGCTGTTCGTCATTTCAGGTATTTCCTTGAAGGCCGCCCGTTTGTGGCCTTTACGGACCATAAACCATTAACTTTTGCTTTTTCCAAATTGTCCGACCCATGGTCGGCCCGCCAGCAGCGGCACCTGACTGCCATCTCCGAGTTTACCACCGATGTCCGTCATGTCGCTGGTAAGCTTAATGCAGTTGCTGACGCCCTGTCTCGGCCTGCTTTTTCCCCCATTTCAGCGGTGGACTGCGAGGTGGATCCCCAGGAGCTTGCGGAGGCACAGCTTCTGGCGGATACCGCCTCGATATACCAGTCCACCACTTCGCGGATGAAGTTGGCTCAGGTGGCCTGCGGGCCGGAGGACACAAAAGTCTGGTGTGATGTTTCCCTTCCCCGTCCCAGGCCTGTAGTGCCGCCCTCCCTTCAGCGCCGGGTGTTCGATGCCATTCACGGGCTGGCGCACCCGTCCATCCGCTCCACCTCTGCTTTAGTAGCCGCTCGGTTTGTGTGGCATGGCCTACGTAAACAGGTAACTGTTTGGGCCCGTTCCTGCGTTCCCTGCCAGACCGCTAAAGTCCAACGCCATGTCCAGCCCCCGGTACAGGAGTTTGAGGTCCCAGCGGTCCGTTTTTTCCATATTCACGTGGATTTAGTCGGACCTTTGCCTTCCTCCCGGGGCTACACCCATCTGCTCACGGTGGTGGATCGGTTCACCCGGTGGCCAGAGGCTTTCCCATTGTCAGATACCTCTGCTGCCTCCTGTGCAAGGACCTTGGCCCTCCATTGGGTGGCACGTTTTGGGGTTCCGGCTGTTATTACCACAGACAGGGGGCCACAGTTCACTTCGACCCTCTGGGCCACGCTAGCAGAGTTGTACGGTTCCCGGTTGCAACACACCACAGCGTACCACCCCCAGGCTAATGGCCTTGTGGAGAGGTTCCACCGACAACTCAAGGCGGCCCTCAGTGCGAGGCTCGGACTGGGTAGACCAACTTCCCTGGGTCCTTCTGGGCATCCGGACCGCTCCTAAGCAGGATCTCGGTGCTTTGTCCGCGGAACTAGTATATGGATCGCCACTTCGAGTACCCGGGGATTTGCTTCCGGACTCCTCCGGCCAGCTGCCTCCAGTTCCGTCTTAGCATCTCTCCGGGCACGCGTGGGTTCCCTGGCCCCGGTTCCGACTTCATGTCATGGGTGTCCCATGGTGCATGAACCGCCTGCCCTGAAGGACTGCGAGTTTGTATTTCTGCGTCAGGATGCCCATCGTTCCCCGTTGCAGAGGGTCTATGAAGGGCCATTCCAGGTTTTCAGTAAGGGGACGGTCACCTTCACCTTAGACGTGGGCGGCAGGAGTGAGCTCGTCTCGGTGTCCAGGCTTAAACCTGCGCACTTGGATCCGGACCGCCTGGTCCTGGTCGGCCAACCACCTCGGCGAGGCCGGCCTCCGTCAGTTCCGCTCAGTCCAGGACCCCCCGCTCCGGCAGTTCCACCGGGTCCGGAATCCCCTGCTCCTGTGGTCCAGGCTGCCCCTCTCCTTACTCGTTCTGGTCGCGAAATTCGGCTCCCTGCTAGGTTCCGTACCTCGGGTTCTGGGGGGGGTCATGTAGCGACCATAGAGAGTGGTCCTAGTTGTCGAACCCTCAGATTGGCCAGCAAGGTCACGTGTGGGTGTGACCGTAGGGATTGGTCCAGAGAGCGACACCGCTGATTGGTCAGCGTGGTCATGTGCGTTTTGGCACCCGAAAAGAGTTAGTTGGGAGACGTTTTCGAGGAGAACAGTTAGTTATAATGGATGTCTGTAATCTTGTTAAGAAAACTTTGTAATCGGATATTGCTGTCGCAATAAACTTCTTCAACAAAGAACAAGTTTCCAGGCCCGCCATAACATACTCTTTATTCCACTCACTGAGTTCCACCTTCCCTGTTACCTAGACTTATTTGTTCCCACCTCTTTCAATTCTGATGAAAGGTGTTTGACCTGAATCATTAACTTTCTCTTTCTACCAATGTGGTTTGACCAGTTGAGTTTTCCCACCATTGTATGTTTTTATTTCTCAGGATAGGAACTGTCACCTTCTGGGTGTCAGTATCTGGGGACAAGATATTGGGTCAAAGGACACTGTCCACGAGTGGGTTGACTCTCTGGAAGACTGTAAATGGAGACAAGTATAGTGGTCAGACATTCAATGCGAGAGGGGGAAAGTTTAAAGAAGAATTGCAACGCATGTAGGCACAAATGAAGTGGGTAAGAAGAGGAAGGAGGTTCTGCAATGTGAGTATCGAGAACTAGGTAGAAGGCTGAAAAGCAGGAGTTCTAGGATGGTTATCTCTGGGTTGCTTCCAGTACTTCATGCTAGTGAGGGTAGGAAAGGGGAGATAGGGGATCTGAATGTGTGTCTGAGCAGTTGGTGCAGGGAGCAGGGATTTGGGTTTCTAGATCACTGGAATCTCTTCTGGGGCAGGGGTGACCTGTACAAAATGGATGGGTTACATCTTAATCATAATCATGATAGTAATTTAGTAGCCAAGTATGTTTTGCAACATACAAGGAATTTAATTTGCCATAGTCATACCAATAAAGAGCACCGAGACACCCAAATATTTTTTTAACATGAACATCCACCACAGAGACTTCCCCACATTCTTCACTGTGATGGAAGGCAAAAAGAAATCAACCTTCTTCCCTTCTTTGTTCTCCCGTGGTCGGGGCACTCAAACCTTCCGTTGTCAGGGCGATCTTCAAAGTGCTGGCTCAAAGGGTCGAATGGCCTACTCTTGCACCTCTTGTCTATGTTTCTATGTTTACATAGAGAGTGGTAGGTCCTTAGAACTTGCTTCCAGGGGAGGAGGCGGAAGTATGACAGCAATGTTTAAGAGGTATATAGACAGACACAAGAACAGGTAGGGAATTGAGAAATATGGATCATCTACGCGCAGATGGAATTAGTTTAGATCAGCATTATGGTTGGTGCAGACATGGTGGGCCGAAGAAGTAGTTCTTGTACTGTTCTGTTCTACGTTGAAGTGTCACTCTCTGGAGTGGATGTCAATCTGTTGCAGAGGGTAACTGGGGAGAAGAGATGTTGGAGGTCACAGTTTGAGAGATTCACATTGGAAGATTGTAACTAGCTTCTGGTCAGACTGGGATGGTCTCTCTCGGGGCAGTCGGTGTCAGGGTCTCGTGTAGCCATTGTCAAAAGGATGACTGACAGTCAAGGTGGTCAGAATCAGAGCATGTGTCTCCCAGACATGGTCACAGTTATGTTGGGGTAGTCCAAGTTAGGGTCAGTCAAAGCAAGGTGATCAATTTTCAGGTTGGTCAGAGGTAGTTGCAGTCGCAATGTCATGTTTGCTTGTAGATTGTCCCTTCTACGGTAGGCTCTAAAATGGGCTAGAGTGGCTAGAAGTGTGAAAGCCAACCTCTGGTCACAGAGGGTTGGTCTATGTCCGTTGGTCGGTCAAGGGTGAATACTGTCGGACCCGGTGAACTTTCATGATGGTCACTATCCAGTGTGGTTCACGGAAGAATCTGAATGATTGGTGTTGACACTTTAGTATGCCACTGACTAAGATGGGTGCTATCCTGGTTCCTCTCTTTGGATGTAACTGGACATGAATGGAATTAGTTACCAGCCTGTGGGTGTTAGTTAACTTCCCGGGCTGTCATTCCAGTGGAACCGTTTCACTGATGACAAAGGGTCACAGTCCACGTCCCACAGTCCCAGTATTCTGGGAGGGTCACGTTCTGGAGGACAGGACCAGAGTTTGGATGATCTGACTTGGAATGATCTTCAAAGATGCCAGTTGAGGATGACACTATCCCTGGTGTGGCACTATCCCATGGGTGGATCGTGTCTAGTGGCCCTACTTGAGTCACCATTTCAGTGGGCCTGACCGTCCAGATGATACTGTCCCCGGGTAAACACAAAATGCTGGAATAACTCAGCGGGACTGGCATCTCTGGAGAGAAGGAATGGGTGATGTTTTGGGTCGAGATGTCTGAAGAAGATTCTCAACCCGAAATGTCATGCATTCCTTCTGTCCAGAGATGCTGCCTGTCCTGCTGAGTTACTCCAGCATTCTGTGTCTACCATGGGTGTTCTTATATGGGGAGCATATCTGGGACGAGACGGTAGTCCAGTAGTGAGCTGGTTTGAGACGGTCAGGGTTGAAGAGTCATTGCCAGTGTAGCAAATGCTGTGGGAGGGTCAGGGTTGAAGGGCCATTATCAGTTTATCAGCTGCTGGACAAAGCTCTGGATTAACAGGTCATTGTCAGTTTATCAACTGCTGGATGAGGGTCAAGGTTAAAATAAGACAATAACTGCAGATGCTGGTACAAATCGAAGGTATTTATTCACAAAATGCTGGAGTAACTCAGCAGGTCAGGCGGCATCTCAGGAGAGAAGGAATGGGCGACGTTTCGGGTCGAGACCCTTCTTCAGACTGATGTCGGGGGCGGGACAAAGGAAGGATATAGGTGGAGACAGGAAGATAGAGGGAGATCTGGGAAAGGGGGAGGGGAAGAGAGGGACAGAGGAACTATTTAAAGTGGGAGAAGTCGATGTTCATACCACTGGGCTGCAAGCTGCCCAGGCGAAATATGAAGTGCTGTTCCTCCAATTTCCGGTGGGACTCACTTTGGCACTGGAAGAGGCCCATGACAGAAAGATCAGATTGGGAATGGGTGGGGGAGTTGAAGTGCTCAGCCACCGGGAGATCAGATTGGTTAATGCGGACTGAGCGCAGGTGTTGAGCGAAGCGATCGCCGAGCCTGCGTTAGGTTTGTCCGATGTAAATAAGTTGACATCTGGAGCAGCGTATGCAATAGATGAGGTTGGAGGTGTGTGCTCTAATTTTGCCCACTAATCTCCTGTGTGGGACTTTATCAAAGGCTCTCTGAAAGTCAAAGTACATTACATCCACTGGCTCTCCCATGTCCATTTTACTTGTTACATCCTCAAAAAATTCCGGAAGATTTATCAAGCATGATTTCCCCTTCGTAAATCCATGCTGACTTGGACCGATCCTGTTACTGTTATCCAAAAGTTGTCACTTGGACATGTAGGTTTGAGTTTAAGAGATCAGCTGAGACTTGTTTCTTTGGAGCAGAAGAGGCAGTGGGTGACCTGATTGACATGTACAAGATTTCAAGAGGCATGGATAAAGTGAATGCTCGTAGTCTTTTTCCCAAGATAGAGGATTCTAAAACTGGGGGCCGTAGTCCTAAGATGAGAGGGGATAGATTTAAGAGGGTACTTTTTAATGTACTTTATTGTCAAGTGTACCTAGGTACAATGAAATTATTTGTTTTAGTATACACAAACAGTTAACGTATCTGATGCCGACAAAGTTATAAAAGTACTCATCAGCATCAAATGGTCCCTCTTGTTCTTGATGGCCCGGGTCTCTCTTTATTCTTGTGTAGGAGGGAACTGCAGATGTGGTTTACACCGAAGATAGACACAAAATGCTGATGTAACTCAGCAGGACAGGCAGCATCTCTGGCAGGATGTATATCAGTTACTGATATAGGGCAGAAAAATGGTGAATGGTGGCTAAAGATAAGATTAATGACAGAACCCTTAGCAGTGTTGACATACAGAGGGATCTTGGGGTCCAAGTCCGTAGCTCCCTGAAAGTAGCAACGTAAGTAGATAGAGTGGTAAAACAGTCATACGATATACTGCCATTCATTGGTTGGGGCGTAGAGTTTAAGAGTCAGGAAGTCGTGTTGCAGCTTTGTAAACGTTGGGCTGCATTTGGAGTATTGTGTTTTGATCATTGCAGGAAAGATATGGAGGCTTTGGAGAGTATAAGAAAATAACTGCAGATGCTGGTACAAATCGAAGGTATTTCTTCAAAAAATGCTGGAGTAACTCAGCAGGTCACGCAGCATCTCAGGAGAGAAGGAATGGGCGACATTTCGGGTCGAGACCCTTTTGGCAGACTGATGCCAGGGGGGTGGGACAAAGGAAGGATATAGGTGGGGACAGGAAGATAGAGGGAGATCTGGGAAGGGGAGGGGAAGAGAGGGGCAGAGGAACTATCTAAAGTTGGAGAAGTCGATGTTCATACCACTGGGCTGCAAGCTGCAAAGGCGAAATATGAGGTGCTGATCCTCCAGTTTCCGGTGGGCCTCACTATGGCACTGGAGGAGGCCCATGACAGAAAGGTCAGACTGGGAATGGGAGGGGGAGTTGAAGTGCTCGGCCACCGGGAGACCAGTTTGGCCAAAGATCATTGTTCATATATCAACTGCTAGGGAGGGTCTGGGTTGAAGTGTCACTGCCTGTGTCAATTGCAGTGGGAGGGTTAGAGTTGGAAGGTCACTGTCTGTGTATCAATTGAAGGACTTGGTTGAAGAGTTACTATCCATGCACTAGTTACTGGAAGGTCAGGACTGAAGGGTTACTGTCTAATCAGCTGCTATGGAAGGGTCATAGTTGCAGGGCCATGTTTAGTGTATCAGCTTTTCGTAGAGGATCGGGGTTGGAGGCTCCATGTTCCTGTCTATCAGCTATTGAGGAAGTCAGGTTTGAGGTTGACTGTGGACCAAAGGAACTGCTGGTTTACCAAAGAAGACATGGAGTGTTGGAGAAACTCAGTGGGTCAGCATCTCGGGATAACATGGATAAGCGACGTTTCGGGACGTGAACCTTCTTCTGAAGATCCCAAACTATTGCAACATTTAAGAAACATTTAGACAGGTACATGGATCGGGTAGATTTAGAAGGATATGGGCCAAATGGAGACAAGTGGGACTAGTGTAGATGGGACATGTCGGAACCCTCGGACTATCTTTGATTAGACTGGCTTTACCTTGCACTAAACGTTATTCCCTTATGTATCTGTGCACTGTGAACAGCTCAATTGTAATCATATATTGTCTTTCTGCTGGCTGGTTAGCACGCAACAAAAGCTTCTCACTGTACCTCGGTACACATGACAATAAAATAAACCAAACTAAAATAAAATTAAACATGTTGGTCGGTGTGGCCAAGCTGGACCGAAGGGCCTATTTCCAGACTGTGTGACTATGATGCTGCCTGGCTCGCAGTTACTCCCGCACTCTGTGTCTTTGAATGGTCACAGTCCGTGTACCACCTGCCGGGGGGGGGGATTGGACGGCGCTGACCAGGCTGGCCGAGCAGGGGGATGTGATGGACGATAGGTCCACTTCGCCCGGCGGGGCTGCCCGGTCCCCCGACAGCTGCAGGGTGGTGCCGCCGACAGAGCTGCCCGCCGGCTCCGTGTCGTAGAAACACGTAAGGCGTTATTAACCGGAGGCGGGTGGTTGTGCAGCGACTTGTTTGGGTCGGGCCCAGGGCCGTGGTCTGTTCGTTGCCCCGTTGCCGGATAGACGGCGACGGGCGGAAGCGGAAGCGGAAGTTTGCCCCGGCCGGAAACGAACATCGCGGCCCCGCCTCGGGTCTCAGAGACGACATGGAGCCGGCGGGCAGCTCTGTCGGCGGCACCGCCCTGCAGCCGGCGGGTGACCCGGCAGCCCCGCCGGGCGAAGCGGGTGTATCGTCCATCACATCCCCCTGCTCGGCCGGCCTGGTCAGCGCCTCCGGCACCAACGGGAAGGCGGTTGTGTGCGAGCGGTGCGGCTCCCGTGTGCTGAGCCCAGGGACGGCGCGATACCGTCGCCGAGAGGTGGGCGAGGGGCGGAACACTGTTGGGGAAAGGGACGGAGTAAACCCAGGGATGGCAGCTTGGGTGATCGTGTAGGGGAATGAACGGCAAAAGATTTGTGGGTAGACACAAAATGCTGGAGTAACTCAGCGGGTCAGGCAGCATCTCAGGAGAGAAGGAATGGGTGACGTTTCGGCTCGAGACCCTTCTCGACCCGAAACGTCACCCATTCTTTCTCTCCCGAGATGCTGCCTGACCCGCTGAATTACTCCAGCATTTTGTGTCTACCTTCGATTTAAACCAGCATCTTCAGTTTTTTTCCTAAGGATTTGTGGGATGGCTCTAGAGATGTGGTAGAGGTGGAAATATGGGTTGAGAAAGCAATATGAAGACGAATTTGACATTTGGCAGGGAAAGTAGAATGTGCACCAAGATACATCGATACATAGACAATAGGTGCAGGAGTAGGCTATTCGAGCCAGCACCGCCATTCAATGTGATCATGGCTGATCATCTACAATCAGTACCCTGTTCCACCCATCTCCCCATAACCCTTGATTCCACTCGCCCTAAGGGCTCTATCTAACTCTCTTTTGAATGCATCCAGTGAATCGGCCTCCACTGCCCGCAGAGATTGGCACAAATTCACAACTCTGTGTGAAAAGGTTTTTCCTCATCACACCCCTTATTCTTAAACTGTGGCCCCTGGTTCTGAACTCCACCAACATTGAAAACATGTTTCCTGCATCTAGTGAATCCAATCCCTTAATAATTGTATATGTTTCTATAAGATCCCCTCTCATCCTTCTAAATTTCCGTGAATTCAAGCCCAGTCGCTTCATTCTTTCATCGTATGACAGTACTGCCATCCCGGGAATTAACCTCGTGAACCTATGCTGCACTCCCTCAATAGCAGGAATGTCCTTCCTCAAATTAGGAAACCAAAACTACACACATTTATCCACATTATACTGCATTTGCCCACTCACCCAACCTGTCCAAATCACCCTGCATCCTCAGCATCCTCTTCACAGTTCACACTGCCACCCAGCTTTGTGTCATCTGCAAATTTGCTAATGTTACTTTTAATTCCCTCATCTAAATCAGTAATGTATACTGTAAATAGCTACGGTCCGAGCACCGAGCCTTGCGACACCCCGCTAGTCAATGCCTGCTATTCTGAAAAGGACCCGTTAATCCCCACTGTTTGTTTCCTGTCTGCCAACCAGTTTTATGTCCATGTCAATACCCTACCCCCAAAACCATGTGCGCTAATTTTGCCCACTAATCTCCTGTGTGGGACTTTATCAAAGGCTCTCTGAAAGTCAAGGTACACTACATCCACTGGCTCTCCCATGTCCACTTTACTTGTTACATCCTCAAAAAATCCTCCGGAAGATTTATCAAACATGATTTCCCCTTCGTAAATCCATGCTGACTTGGACTGATCCTGTTACTATTATCCAAAAGTTGTCACTTGGACATGTAGGTTTGAGTTTAAGAGATCAGCTGAGACTTGTTTCTTTGGAGCAGAAGAGGCTGTGGGTGACCTGATTGACATGTACAAGATTTCAAGAGGCATGGTTAAAGTGAATGCTCGTCGTCTTTTTCCCAAGATAGATTCTAAAACTGGGGGCCTTAGTCCTAAGATGAGAGGGGATAGATTTAAGAGGGTACTTTTTAATGTACTTTATTGTCAAGTGTACCTAGGTACAATGAAATTCTTTGTTTTTGTATATGCAAACAGTTAACATATCTGATGCCGACAAAGTTATAAAAGTAGTCATTAGCATCAAATGGTCCCTCTTATTCTTGATGGCCCGGGTCTCTCTTTATTCTTGTGTAGGAGGGAACTGCAGATGCTGGTTTACACTGAAGATAGACACAAAATGCTGATGTAATTCAGCAGGATAGGCAGCATCTCTGGCAGGATGTATATCAGTTACTGATATAGGGCAGAAAAATGGTGAATGGTGGATAAAGATAAGATTAATGACAGAACCCTTAGCAGCGTTGACGTACAGAGGGATCTTGGGGTCCAAGTCCACAGCTCCCTGAAAGTAGCAACGTAAGTAGATAGAGTGGTAAAACAGTCATACGATATACTGGCATTCATTGGTTGGGGCATAGAGTTTAAGAGTCAGGAAGTCGGGTTGTAGCTTTGTAAAAGTTGGGTTGCATTTGGAGTATTGTGTTTTGGTCACTCATTGCAGGAAAGATATGGAGGCTTTGGAGAGGGTGCTTGGATTAGAGGGTATTAGATATAAGGAGAGGTTGGACAAATTTAGTTTATTCTCTCTGGCGTGTTGGAGGCTAAAGAAGGACCTGACAAGTTTATAAATTATGAGAGGCATAGATAGGCAATCAGATTTTTTTTCTCTCAGAGTGGGAATGACAAATGCCAGAGGGCATAGATATGGACCAAAGGAAGGCAAATACAGCTAGCTTGATGGGGGATCTTGGTCAGAATGGACGGGTTAGGCCGAATGGCATATTTACATGCTGTATAACACTGACTACGGATCAATTTGACTAATCTATGCTGTACCTCATCCAAGATGAAATTACCATTCTGGATTGAAGCACCCTGAATGGAACATCATATTCCAAATGGGGTTACACCAGTGATTTGACTTTTACCCTCTTAATAGCAGGTCCTAGTTTCCATTAGCCTTTGACTAGCTGTTCATCATTTTCATACTTGTGCTTGAAATCACTGTTCTAACGTGGTTTGTAGCATTTTCCGCATCTGGAAAAATACATTGACCTCTCCCACTGCATCCAAAGCGGATGTTCTCCCCCTTCGGAGTATTACATTCCAGTATTGCCTATTGATCAATATCCTTTTATGACTTTCCTCACCCATCTATATGCCAGTTTACTGTGCTCTCTGACAAGAGATAACTGAAAATGTATACACATGACCTAATAATCTATCCTCCAAGCCATTTACCAATGGTGAAACGAGGTGTTCATTTTGGGCACCAGTAATCACATTCAACCAATCAGTGAACTCGCAACTAATGAAGACAAGTTGAGTTTATTGTCATATGCATAAGAACGGTGAGGTACAGGTAATAGTGTGCAGAGCATCACAGGCACATAGACTCAGACAATGCACAAAAATATAAATTGTACACAATTTATACATAATTTACACAAAGGATACAACAGTGGGGAAAAAAGAACAAGACATTAGTGCAAAAATACACAATTGGAAAACAAGTCCATGTTACTACAAGAGGTGGTCTATAGTGTTCTGTCGCCACGGTAACCAACATGTTGCACCATTCCATATGCCTTTTGCTTATCAGTATCTAAGTAAATCTCATGGGAAGCCATATACACTCAAACATTGTCCTCCATCTGTCACAAAAATCTCCCTGATTGTCCTATACATTCACCAACCATAGTGACGTCAATGCACATTGGGGTAATGGGTGTACTTTATCTTGCAGCTCTTCCTTCCCTCCATGAGGCAGAAGGTGGCTCTGGGCACGGAGGGCAGTGCAGTCGCAGGAGACATGCTGCAGGAACACTGGTTCGTCGATGACATGTACACCTTCGAGAACATTGGATTGACCAAGAATGTGAATAACATCAAGTACCTTGTGTGTGCCGACTGCGAGATTGGCCCCATTGGATGGCACTGTCTGGATGATAAAAAGAGCTTCTACATTGCTTTAGATCGAGTGCAGCATGAATAGTGGGGGGGGGGGGGTTTGGGGGCGAGCAAGGAGATTTGGGAGCCACAGAGTGATCTACTGGCAGGATTGGTATATTATTCACATTCAACTGTTCCAGGCTGGACTGCGAATTCATTGTATGTCATGTCCAGCAGCAACTGCTCCAGGGTATTAAAGCCACAGCCAAAACCTGCGCATCAATCTGGAGATCTGTGGGGACTAATTGCTTGGCCTGTATTTCTGGGTTATCATTAAAAAAAAATCTAATGACTGTCCTGTGCTGTTGTTATTGAGCAGTCCCAATGAAACATTAGTGACCAGGACACTTCTGCCATTCACATGAGGAGAGGGATTGGCAGGCTGCTCTACGGATACCATGGGTGTTTTGCTTTGTCGTTTTTGCTTTTGTTAATCCCATTCCTTGGTTTCTGGCCCTTTTAGCAGTTTACTCTATTCTCTCTCCCTTTACCTCTCATGATTTTAAATTCGTCCACAACCACCTGTTTCTTCCATCAGGATCCTGCATCCCTGGAGTCCTTTTAGGATATCGCTTCTGCACTCTCTCCAGCGATTGCTTTTCTGAAGTGACACCCAGAGCCGAATGACCGAACTAGTGTTTTCTAAAGATTCTTCATTACTTATCTCTTGTACTTCATATCTCTATTTCTAAAGTTGAGGATTGTGTACAGTTTTGAACTAATTTCTGTGCCCTGTCATGTGTTTTCATGAACACCCCAGATCCTTTTGTTCGTGTTTCCCTTTTAGAATTATGGAACTGCAATTGTGCCTTCCAGTTTGGATTCCCTTTTCTCATTCTTCCTACCAAAATGTAAGACTAATGGTATTTCACACCATTAAATTTCATCTGCTACCTTTGTGCTCATTCCTCTACTGAATGTATCTCCTTAAAATCTGTTACTGCTCTTGTGGTTCACTATGCCTCCAGGTTTTGCTGACTACATATCTGGAAATTGTACGCCGTTCACGCCATTTTTGTATATTAAGTTATCCTTGTATCGAAACCTGGGAACTCCATTGTACATCTCTCCAGTCCAAAATAATAATTTACCACACTTTCTGTTAATCAGCCAATTTTCTGAACATTTCATTACAGCATCTTCTATTCCATGGGCTTCAATCTTGACAATATTGATGTGTATTATATCACCTGCCTTTTGAAAGTCCATGCATACCACCACATCAAAATGCATTTCCCTCACTGTAAATTCATCAAAAATAGTTAATTTGATGTCTAAGACATCTGTGCCAGCTTTGCATTGGAGTACACTATTTAGTCTCTCATTCATTTACCTTTCTTCCCTGGATCTTATTTAAAAAGATCAATCTCAGATCTAAAATGATCCAAAGTCGAATTTTGTTGTTGGAGGCAGAAGTTCAAAAACTTTACAAATTCCACTCCCAAACATACACTTCTAACTTTTTAGATTGATCCCCGATCCTGGACTAAAGATATCAATAGATATTTTTAAGGCAGAGTTAGATATATTCTTTATTAGTACGGGTGTCAAGGGTTATGGAGAGAAGGCAGAAGAATGGAGTTAGGGGGGATAGATCAGCCATGATTGAATGTTGAGTAGACATGATGGGCCGAATGGGCTAATTCTGCTCCTATCACTTATGACTACACAATCATTTTCATGGAGCCATAGTCATACAGTGTGGAAACAGGCCCTTTGTCCCAACTTGCCCACACCGACCAACATGTCCCATCTACATTAGTCCCACTTACCTGCATTTCGCCCTTATCCTTCCAAACCTGTCCTATCCATCTACCTGTCTAAATGTCTCTTAAACATTGTGATAGTACCTGCCTCAACTACCTCCAGCATCTTGCTCCATACATCCACAATCCTTTGTGTGAAAAAGTTACTCCTTAGATTCCTATTAAATCTTTCCTTTTCACCTTAAACTGATGTCTTATGGTTCATATATTCTCCTACTCTGGGCAGGAGACTGTGTGCGTCTACCCGATCTATTCCTCTCATGATGTTGTACACCTTTATAAGATCATCCCTCATCCTCATAGCTTGCTCCCCCTCGAATCCTGGCAACATACTTCTAAATCTTCTCTATACCCTCTCCAGCTTCACAACATCTTTCCTATTACATGGTGAACACAATACTGTAAACGTTTTATAATTAACTGCAACATGACCTCCCAACTTCGATACTCAATACTCTGATGAAGGCCAATTTGCCAAAAGCTTTTTTGACCGCCCTATCTACTCTGGTGCCACGTTCAATGAACTATGTATCGGCATTCCCGGATCACTCTGTTCTACAACACACTCCAGAGCCCTACCATTCACTGTGTAGGCACTGCCTCTGTTAGTCTTCCCAAATTGCAACACCTCACATTTCTCTATTAAATTCCATCAACCATTCTTCAGCACACCTGGCCAACCGATCAAGATCCTGCTGCAATTTTCAACAACCATCTTCACTTGCCATGTAAGTTCTCATCCAAATAATTGGCATAGATGACAAAAACCAATGGGCCCAGTTCCAAAACCTGAGGCACACCACTAGTCACAGGTCTCCAGTTCGAAAAGCAACCTTCCACCATTACCCTCAGATTCCTTCAATGAAGCTGATGTTCTATCCTTTGAGCTATCTTTCCTTGGATCCCATGGGATATGACCTTCCAGAGCAGCCTACCCTGCAGAACCTTGTCAAATGCCTTGCATAAATCCATATATGTAATGACTGCAGCTCTGCCTTCAACCTTTTTGATCACATCATTAAAAAACTCAATCAGATTCATGAGGCACGACTCCTACATACAAAACAATGCTGATTATCCCAAATCAGCCCTTCTCCATTGAAATGCATGTATATCCTATCCCTCAGAATACTCTTGTAACTTTCTGACCACAGATGTTAATCTCACTGGCCTGTAGTTTCCTGCCTTTTCCCTGCAGCCCTTTTTGAATAGAGTTACAACATTCCGCCGCCTTCCTAGTCGTCTGGCAACTTGCCTGCATTTAATGATGACTCGTAAATCTCAGCCAGGGCTCCTGCAATCTCAGCCAGGGCCCCTGCAGTGGAAAATATTTATTTTCTATTCATCCTGTGATTTTTTTTAGGTATTAGTGGGAACTTAATCAAATTACCCCCTTTACACTAAGAATGCACCCCTGCTTTGTGCGTTAAAACTTAACATCAGAATTTCATTAGCCTACACTGCATTCCATGTGAAATCAACTTATCCTTTGCAGTGTGGTTTCTATAAGGGGATATGCCTGCAGCCTTGCACTCCAGTCCAGATGTAAAGACTGTTTGAAGCACAATTATGTCATTTCAATTCATGAAAACAGAACTTTTTCTTTGGATGTGCACGATTTCTAACCTTTCACAATGCACTGTTCAAAACGTTCTTCATTCAAATGATCTTAAACTTGTCTATCTGGGAATCCATTTGCCATAGTTTTGCTATGTTAAGATGTTGCATATACATTGCTAACAATGCTAGCTGGCTTTGTATTATTAGAGATCTTGGATGTGGCACTTTCTATTCCCTCGTCTATGAAATGTTTTAAATACAGTGATTAATTGCAACCCACTGCTGATCCACGTAGGACACCATAGATCATGTTCTACAAAACTGGACATTTACCTCCTGAAGCTCAAGTACTTTACAGGCGTTGTCCATTAATTATATTAATTTCCATCAGTCAATTTCAAATGTAAATTTATAAGAGAATTAATGAAATGCTCAGAGGAAACCCAAACATATTTAATGTATTAACATTTCCCCAATCTACTGCTGTAGTCACCTTTATATATAATTTTAAAAATCAGCAAGGTTCATCAAGAGCATGGCAGCTTTCTATCATCTGAAAATATGTAAATGTTCAGCTATTTTATCCTCAACTGTGATAATTTCTTGACAAAATTAGGATTACTGTTTTAGAATTCCCTGGCTTCCTTGAGTTACCTTAAATTGCAGAGTGACAAGCAATTTTTCTATCTGAAGTGTTAGTTCCTGAAGAAGGACTTTGGAAGATTACAGTTTGGGTATCTGCAGTATTGTCACCAATTTCAAACTCTGGAATCGCCTGGTCCTGAGGGTTTGTCATGTTAAAGTGATTGCTTTTATACTTGCATTGCGTTTGGTCAGTCCCCGTCCGTGAGTAAATATTATTTTTCTCATTGTCGGGGGAAGTTAATTATTTCTTCTTGGAAATACAGCTGCAATGTTATTATTCAATATTCCTGCTATTTACTGATTTTCATTTAGGTTATCACTAATCAGTTATAAATGGAGACCATTTTTTCGCGTTCATTATTATTAAATGTCCCATGCCAGTTTCTGTTCCTGCTCCTTTTTTTAAGTGCTTATCTGTTTATCTGCTTTTTGTTCATTGTATCTTACTCAGTTGCTGATGTTTCCATTTTTCTTTACTCTTTGAATAGAAGAATTATATTCCCTGTCGATATAACTTTGTACTGTATCACAATCAATTATCTATTGAACATTTTTCATTGATCTTTGGCTTTTTACTCCTGAATTAAAACATACCAGTAACCGACTGGACCAGTAACCTGAGACCTGGATTATTGATGCAGAGGTGCATGCTTAAACATTGCCATGGCAACAGAAAAAGATTTTTTGATTCCAAAATCTGGAATTTCAAATAGTGGCATGTGGCTAAAATAGTGTCCGGGGGACAACTGAATCATCTGAAGAAAAACCTGGTTCATTCCGGCTATGCCTTTGCGTCGGATTCTTAGCTGTGGTCTTAAAGTATTTTGCAAGGCATCCACTTGTATCATAACTGCCAGATTAACTCAAAATAAAAACGTGTAGTTTTCCAGGTATGAGGGGAGACATCAGATACCAGATTTCCTTCCACATACACTGCTCGACCTGCTTAGTTCTCCAGCAGTTTGTTGTTTTGTGCAGTATCTTGCTCACTAGATTCCGACACAGGCATCCCTTGGTGTAACACTGATTGTGTGATGAGGTTATACCACTGATATCCCAAAGTGAAACTGGGTTGTTCCACAGCAAATAAAATCAGAGATACAAAGAGATATAATGAGATTAAAAGTTTTCACCTGAATGCATGCAGTATTCCTACCAGCATAGATGATTTGGCAGTATAAATGAAAAATAATGGGTATAATCTGATAGACATTACGGAGATGGGATTGCAAAGTGGTATAGAACTGGGAACCTTATATTATGATGTATTTGGTATTCTGAAAGGATAGGTAGTAATGAAAAGGTAGTGGAGATGATCTGTTAATAAAGAACAATATTACAGCAATGGTGAGGAGTTATATTGATTCAGAAGCTCAAGAAATAGGATGCGTTTGAGTGGTAATGAACAATGGTAAGAGTAATCTGTCACTATTGGGGATAGTATTTTGGCACCAATAGAGTATAAAATGGGAAATACCTAAAGGGGGCTCATAAGAAAGGAGCTGCAATAATCGCAAATGATGTTAGTTATCATATGGGTTGCACAGAATCAAATTCTCAGCCATCCTAATGCACTTGAACCTCAAGTAACCAACTCGGGACCAGGCTGTTTTAGATCTTGCATTATGTAATGGGACAGGATTAATTAATGATCTCATGGTGAAGAATCCCTGAGGAAAGAGGGATTATAGCACGTTAGAATTTCAGATTCACTGTGAGTGAGAAGAAACTTGAGTCTGATAGTTAAAACCAATTGCAGTAGTGTGCCAGAGTTGGCTCAAATTGGCAGAGAAGGTAGATTAAAGGATAATATGGTAGATCAGCAGTGACACACATTTAAGGAAGTGTTAAGACAGACAATAGGAACTTTTAAAGGTATATAAAAAGGAAAAACACACTAAATAAACACTGGTTCCTTACAGAATGAGACTGGTCAATCAGTGATAGTAAATTGAGAAATGGCATAAATTATACAAAGTTATATTGGACAAATCTCTGATGGAAAGCACTAAAATCATTCCAATAATAGTTAAGAGGCAATAGTGCGGGGGGGGGCGGTATCTTAAAACTATTTCCACCATGAGTGGAATATAAATACTTTACAAACTAATGAAAGCCTGTTGGTCTGCAACCAAGGGTCTTAAAGTGGATGCAGAGACAATCGTGTTGGTTGTAATGCAGCAAAATTGTTTGGATTCTGCCAGGTCTCAAGGAAACAAAAAATTGTGAAACCACTAGTCAAGGAAGGAAGAAGGTACGTCACTTTAAGATCTGCCATCTAAAATTTAAGGAGGTGTAGAACATTGAGAAAAAACTAGGACAAGAAATAGTGTTAGTAGGGTTTTATGAAAGAGAAATTGTTGGACCCATTTGCTGGAGTTCTTTGTGAACGAAACTAAAAGGATGGATTTCAAGATGTATTTGATAAAATTCCTTAATGAAAAGGTACACAGGATTGGGAATAATGTATTGTCATAGATTGTGGATTGGATAACCATCATAAAAGAAGTATGTAGGAATTGTTGGTGTCACAGGTATCAATGCTGGAATCAGCTGTTTACGATCTATATTAATCCTCATTGGAGGATTAGATAGCTTAAATGCAATCTTTTACCTGGAATAGGGGAATAAACAACCAGAGAACACAGGTTTTGGGGAGGGGGGAAAGATTTCATTCGAACCTGAGGGGCCACTTTTTTACATAAAGGGTAGTCGGTATATGGAACGGGTTGCCAGATGAGGTAGTTGAGGCAGGTACTATCACAACATTTAAGAAATATTTGGACAGGTACATGGATAGAAAAGGATTGGAGAGATATGGGCCAAATGCAGGCAGGTGGGATTAGTATAGGTGGGGCAAGTTGTTAGGCATGGGCAAGATGGGCTGAACGGCCTGTTTCTGCACTGTATGACTTAATGACTTGGATAAGGGACTGTGTACTGTTGGTACGTTGGATTTGCAAATTGTCCAGAGGATACAAATGGCCTGGTTGATAGTTTAAGGTTGCTAACCACTGAACTGTACTAACCTTTCATAAAATTCACAGCCTTTGTTTTGAATATGCTGAGTGATGGAGACTCGGCAGCTTTCTTGGGGGTAGAGTTCCAAAGTGGTTGAAGAAATCTCATTACAGTCCTTAAGTGCTGGCCCCTTATTTTTATGCTATGCCCCCCTGGTTCTAGATACCCAGTCAGGGGAAACATCATCTCTGCATCAACCCTGTAAGAATTTTATATATTTTAATTAGATCACCTGTTCGAAGTAAGCCCATTCACTGAGCCTTTCGATTCCCCCCCCCAAAGTCTCCAACCTGCTCCTCATAAACCATACGGGTACTCAGGCTTGTATCATCACCAAATTTGGATACATTTAATGTGGTTGTCACCAAATTATTGATCTAAATTAGTACAGCACAGGAACAAGCCCTTTGGCCCACAATATCCATGCGAAATGATGCCAAGTCATACTGATCTCCTCCGCTTGCTTGTCAAGAGTCAACAGTATTTTATTTTCATATGTCCCTGACAGAACAATGAAATTCTTACTTGCTGCAGCACAACAAATATGTAAACAATCTTCAATGCTCATCATTCTCAATGTCCCGATCAATGAACACAAGCATACCATATGATAATAGACAATAGGTGCAGGAGTAGGCCATTCGGCCCTTCGAGCCAGCACCGCCATTCAATGTGATCATGGCTGATCATTCTCAATCAGTACCCCGTTCCTGCTTTCTCCCCATACCCCCTGACTCCGCTATCCTTAAGAGCTCTATCTAGCTCTCTCTTGAATGTATTCAGAGAGTTGGCCTCCACTGCCCTCTGAGGCAGAGAATTCCACAGAGTCACAACTCTCTGACTGAAAAAGTTTTTCCTCATCTCTGTTCTAAATGGCGTACCCCTTATTCTTAAACTGTGGCCCCTGGTTCTGGACTCCCCCAACATTGGGAACATGTTTCCTGCCTCTAATGTGTCCAACCCCTTAATAATCTTATACGTTTCGATAAGATCCCCTCTCATCCTTCTAAATTCCAGTGTATACAAGCCTAGTCGCTCCAGTCTTTCAACATATGACAGTCCCGCCATTCCGGGAATTAACCTAGTAAACCTACGCTGCACGCCCTCAATAGCAAGAATATCAATCCTCAAATTTGGAGACCAAAACTGCACACAGTACTCCAGGTGCGGTCTCACTAGGACCCTGTACAACTGCAGAAGGACCTCTTTGCGTCTATACTCAACTCCTCTTGTTATGAAGGCCAACATTCCATTGGCTTTCTTCACTGCCTGCTCTACCTGCATGCTTCCTTTTAATGACTGATGCACTAGGACACCCAGATCACGTTGTACGTCCCCTTTTCCTAACTTGACACCATTCAGATAATAATCTGCCTTCCTATTCTTACCACCAAAGTGGATAACATCACACTTATCCACATTAAACTGCATCTGCCAAGCATCCGCCCACTCACACAACCTGTCAAAGTCACCCTGCAACCTCATAGCATCTTCCTCACAATTCGCACTGCCACCCAGCTTTGTATCATCTGCAAATTTGGTAATGGTACTTTTATATGCCTTCTTTGCAACTCAATCTACCTGTGTTTCCACTTTGAGAGAGCTATAGACAATGACCACAATATCTTTCTGTACATCTTGCCAATAATTATATATTTCCCCCTTATATTCGACCTTCCAAAGTGCAATAACTCACACTTGCTCAGGTTAAACTCCATTTGTCATTTCTCAGCCCATTGCTGTGGCTGAGCTAAATCACACGGTATACTTTGAGTCTTCCTCACTGCCCACAACTCCACCAATGTTGGTGTTGTCTGCAAATGTCCCGGGCAATACTTGGAGGCAACAAATTGCATTTGATTAGTTTGGAAGTCAGAGATAAATGATTATCTGTGTAGAAGGTCGCTGGTGCTCCAGACCACAAACCACTCAGCACTGAGTTCAGAGTGACAATGAGCAAACAACTCAGCTATCCCTCTCCCTGTCTTCCAACCCAATCCTCCCCCTGCCCAAGCCCTGCATCCTCTCCTCCCCATGCACAAGTTGTACCTCCTCCTCTCCTCCCCTGCATCCTCCCCTGCCCCCTCCCCCTACTTAAGACACAAAAAGTTGGAGTAACTCAACGGGACAGGCAGTATCTCCAGAGAGAAGGAATGGATGACGTTTCTGGGGTCGAGACCCTTCTCCAGTCAGCTTTTTGTGTCTATCTTCGGTTTAAACCATCATCTGCCGTTCTTGAATCCTCCCCTGCCCTCTATCCTCTTCCCTTCCTATCCTATCCCATCCCCCTGCACCCTCTCTTCCCCATAACTTTTACCTCCTCCTCGCTCCGTGCCCTTTCCCATCCTCTTCTTCCCTCTCCTGCTTATTGTATTCCCCCTGCACGTTCTACGTCCTCCTATCCTCCCCCTCAACAACCTCTACCCCCCTCCTGCCCGGGCCCTTGCCCCTCTGACACGCCTCGGGTTGGATGGGCAGCTGCAGAAGCCCCGCCTTCCTCCAGTTGCCCAATGACAGCGCCTGGTTCTTGGCGAGGCCCCGCCCCGCCGTGGATGAGTTGGCGCCGAGCTGGGAGCGGGCTTGAGATTCGAGAGTCCCCGGACAGATCATCATGGTGAGTGGCGGGCAGCGCTCCGGACCCGCAGCCAGAGTGGGCGCCGGGGCCGCACGGACAGACAGGTGGGCGGGCGGAGACACCGGTCCGCGGGTGTGCCCCCCCTACCCAGCGCCACACCCAGCCACGGGAGCCTCCGTCCGTCCGCCCGCCCGGGAGAGCGTGTATGAAAGCGGGGCTGCGGCCCCTACACCATCGCCCCAACGGCAATGGTGGTGGGAAGGGGAGTCTCCCTCAGGCCGGGGAGAGGAGACAGAAGGAGCGAGGTGGTATTGACATCCGTTCTTTCCTCTGTTAACACCACTGTTAACAGGCATAAGTCTTTCCCTTTTCCCAGGTAAATGGGAAAGACCAGGATTCCTGTAGTCCTAGCTCTGCCGTGAACCCTTTGTCACTCAACCCATTGTTTCTGGACTGGAGATGCACCCTCCCTTCTAAAACATCATGTGCCTTCAGTGATTCCTGAGGTGAACTAGCTTCGTAAAGTGTAGGGGGGCTATTCAGCTGGGCTACCGAGTGCCCTCATGCGAATTGAGCTTGTGAAGAGCGAACGGGTTAACGACTTTTTTCCCTCAGGGTATTTTGTGGATTAAAAACGGCAAGTCCAACTGGTTGGGCTGCTTTCCCACCCCAGATTGTGTTGGGGCTTGTTAACAGCAACTGTACATCTGTTGGAATACATTACACCAATATGACAAATATTTGTTTAAAAAAACCAACTTCAGATCCAAAAGCATTCGTATATTGAATTATTCTCAAAGTTGAGATGCTGGTACTCAAACAAAAAGTGCTGGAAAAATTTCAGGTCGCAGAGCCCTTCAGCAGAACTTTTTTCGGAGTCTTTTCCAGTGCAGTACTAATGAAGGCTCTTTTCACCTGAAGCATTAACTCTTTCTCTTTTCACAGATGCTGCCTGGCCTTCAAAAGTGGTTGCATCATTGATTTTATTTAGGATTTTAGAAACTGCAATTTTTGTTTTGTTTTTCAATTACTGCGAACCTGTTGGATCTCAAGGATTTTTAAAATATTTGTCACATTTCTCTAACGTATTCTCTTACATTAGCATAATTACCTTGCCTTTCCACCTCCAATCCCCACCCAACTCACATGACTCAGGAAACAGATGCGTAGTCAAGCTTCATTGCACCTTTGTTGCACGATCTTGTACACCGTTGTCAACTTTATCTATTTTAAGCCCCAGGTCCATTGTAGGAATTTGCATCTGGCCTGTTCATACAAGTGGGCTGAGCATTTGTGGAGCTGCAGGAACTGTTTGACCTCTACTACACATACAATACAATACAATATATCTTTATTGTCATTGTACAGGGGTACAACGAGATTAGGAATGCGACTTCCATACGATGCAATAAATTAATTAGCTAATCAGCATAAATTTAGACAACCCAGTGAAACAAAATTAGAAACAGTTTTAAAACAGAATAAAGTGCAAGTAGGTCTGCCGGTTCGCTGTGCGATGTGACCATCCGACTCAGCAGGACCGGTTCAGAGCAGCTATGGCCCTGGGGATGAAGCTGTTCCTGAGTCTGGAGGTGCGGGCATAGAAGGCCTTGCAGCATCTGCCAGATGGTAGAAGTTCGAACAGATTATTGCAGGGGTGTGAGAAGTTTTTGTGAATGCTGGTAGCTTTTCTGAGGCATCGTGTGTTGTAGATGCCCTCCAAGGCAGGTAGCTGTGTTCCAATAATCTTGTTAGTATAGACTACCCGCTGAAGAGCTTTCCTCTCTGCCTTCGTGCAGCTGGGATACCACACAGGGATGCCACGCGATAGAATGCGCTCTATGATGCAGCGGTAGAAGGTCGTCAGCCGCTGTTGGGGCAGACCAGACTTTTTCAGTGTTCTCAGGTAGAACAGTCGTTGCTGCGCCTTCTTGACCAGCGCAGCGGTGTTAGTGAACCATGTGAGGTCCTCCGAAATGTGAGTGCCCAGAAACTTGAAGCTGGACACTCTCCACACTGTCCCCGTTGATAAAGATCGGAGCGTATTCCCCGTTATGTGACCTACGGAAGTTGATGATCAGCTCCTTGGTCTTGGAGGTGTTTAGGGACAGGTTGTTATCTGAGCACCAGTCTGCCAGGTTCTGCACCTCCGCTCTGTAGTGTGTTTCATCATCGTTGGTGATCAGCCCGATCACCGTTGTGTCGTCTGCAAACTTGACAACGGTGTTGGTGTTGAATGCAGGAACACAGTCGTGTGTGAATTTGATTCTGTTTTAGTGACACATAGAATGGCAGCTGAATTTGAAATGAGGGAGCAGGTACTCCGGTGGCATTTTGATCCTAACCGTGGTCCATCAAGTGGATGGTTGAGTGTGAATCGGTTCCTGTGAGTTATCGACACAACTAAAGTCATGGCTCATCTGGCTGCACTCTACTGTTCAATGGGACACAAGGCATGGCCAGTTCCACAAAATGCTGTGTCAGTGAAGGTTAAGAAGCACTGGCCTTTCTCCCTCCCTCCACCCCCTCCACCAGCGAACTCCGCCAGTTTGACTACTTTAAGCAGCAGTGATCCTTTGTACCTGGCACCCACAGGCACACAATGCCAACTAAAGGGTTGGAGTGTTCAAGGTGCCAAAGACTGGTGTGTCGGGTGGATGGTGGGTTAAACGATTGCAGAACATGCTAATTGAACGGATTGTGATACACTGCTCTGATTGTTTTGTGTTTATTATTCCACCACTGCCAACAACAGAGAGAGTGCATCTCCATCCACATCGGACAGGCTGGAGTCCAGATCGGCAATGCATGCTGGGAGCTGTATTGCCTGGAGCACGGGATTCAACCGGATGGAAATGCGATGTCCACCAAGTCCACCAGCAAAGTAGATGACTCCTTCAGCACCTTTTTTAGTGAGACTGGAGCGGGAAGACATGTTCCACGTGCGATCTTTGTGGACTTGGAACCCTCGGTGATAGGTAAAGTGCAAGTCCTACAACATGGCCTCCTTGTTCTTGTCCTCCAATTGCTTTACAATAAAGGCTAACGTGTTGCTTACTGACCACAATGCTTGCTGCTGCTTGCATGTTAACATTCTGGATGTATTTATAAAGACATCTCAATCCTTCTCAACACTAACTTTTACTAAGCACACCTCTCTTTTAAAATGAAACCTATTATTTTATTTTTGAAAATAAAGGTTAACCGCAAACATCCTGGCAACTCTTGCAGCTGTCTTTCCCACCGTTCTATGCATCCACAGTTCAGACAACTGGACACTCTACTGCACCCACTGCTTGAACATTTGATTACTCCATTAGCTAAACTGTGCTATTCTAAAAAGACTCCTGTTTATCTCTACTTTGTTATGGCTGTCATGTAATCCTTGATGCAAATTGCTCCTGAGCCTAAATCTTTTATGAATAGTCTCACAATGGTTAAATTGTTGGATCAGTAACCCGGAGGCCTGGATTAACAATCCAGTCACTCAGATTCAAATCCCATCATGGCTCTGAGGAATTAAAATTCAGTTAATTGAATTCCATTAGAACTAATAATCTGACACTCTTTGAACTTTGGTGCCAGACTGACAGGATTTCGGGATTATTGGATGTTTTTCCAACAACGCTTTAAATTCACTTTTACTTTAGTTTAGAGATACAGCTTGGAAACAAGCCCTTCCAGGGTAGTCAGTAGCACTAAGTTCCTGGGGGTGCAGATCACAGACAGCCTGACCTGGTCCCTAAACACTGCATCTCTAGTCAAGAGAGCCCAGCAGCGTTTGCACTTTCTGTGCCGGATGAGAAGAGCACACCTCCCCCATCCCATCCTCACCACTTTCTACAGGGGCACCATAGAGAGGATACTGACCAACTGCTTCTCTGTCTGGTCTGGGGACTGCAAAGCCTCAGTCCGTGTAGAGAGTGGTGAGGACGGCTGAGAAAATCATCGGGACTTCACTTTCTTCCATCCAGGACATTGCACACAAACGCTGCTTGTCCAAGGCCAAAAATATTAAAGACCCCACCCATCTCCATCATGGACTGTTCATCCTGCTGCCCTCTGATCAAAGGTACTGCAGCATACGGAGCAGAACAGCCAGGTTCTGCAATAGCTTCTTCCCCCGAGCCATCAGACTCTTGAATTCACAATGATCTGCCGCCATTATTTTATGTGCGAGTTACTTATTTATTTATTTTTCTTTAATCAATTTTTATTATTTGGTGTTACATTGTGAGCCAGTTGCAACGGAATTTCGTTCAAATATGCACTCGCCTGTATAGTTTTGAATGACAATAAAGTTATATTCATTCATTCAGCCCACTGAGCCCGCGCCAACCAACAATCAACCCATACACTAGTTCTATCCTATGCACCAGGGACAATTTACAGAATTAAGCTACAAAACTGTACGTCTTTTGAATGTGATAGGAAACCGGAGCACCCGGCGATAACCCACGCAGTCACAGGGTGAATGTATAAATTCTGTACAGACAGCACCCATAGTCAGGATTGAACCCAGGTCTCGCTGTAAGGCAGCAACTCTATTATTGTGTCACTGTGCTGCCCTATTTTCTTGGATGCTACAGATCAGTATAATAAATTACTGATCCAATAATTACCACTAACAATCCAGAATCAAGAGATTAAATCCTATCACACCAACTCAGAACTTAAATTTGGATATTTTAATTAACTTTTTATAAGGAAAATTAGTGTTAGATAATGATGCTGTGAAAGTGATTAGTGAATCACATTGTTTCAACAATTCATTCAGTAATGGAAATCTGCCCCTCGGTGATCCAGTCTATGTGATCCCAGACCCTTATCAATGTTGGCTGTTCTAGCAAACGATTCATCATACCAACACTACTGGACCAAAACAAAAGCATAGAATCCGGCAGACCGTCTGCATCAACATTGGCATTAACCTTGGGGAGTGTAGTTTAAGCATCTGAAGACTGATCATTTAAGATTACAGAGGGCAAGGTCAAAAGAGGGCACGAACACACAGTAAGGAATCAGACTGCAGAAGGGAGCAAGGTAAGAGGAAAGTGAAGAGCCAACACAGACCAGCAGAAATATAAGAATTTGACTTGAGGTTTGTAACCTCTGCTTGAGAAGATATAAGAAAATCTTTTGTGGTACCAAATGCAGTGAAGAAATGTGAACTAGGACAGCTCTGAGATCATCCATAGGAGTTTATGGAGGGAGAAGTCAAGAGCATGAATGCACCAAGGATGGCATTGAGCTGGATCTCAGGAGGAGACCAGAACAGTGGGTTGGTTTGGAAAACAATTAATTTCTTAACCATACCTGAAATCATGATTGGATCCAAAATGTGAAGAGTGGAACTTAAGTTGGAATCAACAAGGAGTGAGTCAGAGCTGGAGGCGTCTGAAGGAAAGTTGTGGCTGTGCAAGTGAGCCATCAAAAAAAGGGCAAAACTATTAAAGTTGAACAAGTCGAATCTGGCTAATTATTGCCTAATCAATCTGCTCCCAGACGTAATAGGAGACCACTCAGGTCCATGCTAGCCCACTGATGAGCTGCCTTCTCAGTGAAAACCTCTTGTTCTTTCTGAACCCTCAAAATTATGTTTGCATGTGCCTACCCAGTATCCTCCGCTGACTTCTCACTCAAATATCTAGTGTGCACCAGGGTATTGCTGCTGAAAAAAAAAAAATTCTACCTCCCCGCATCTTTTGCCTTTCAACTTTCAGCTCTGTCCCTTGGACTTTTGCACCATCTGCTTATCGTATTAACTTTCCTCTGTTTGCCCTGTCGAAGACAAATATGATCTTGCACATCTGTCAATTCTCTCAACTTTCTTTGTTCGAGAGAGAATGACCCAAGCTTCTCTAGTTGCTGAAATCCCTGTGCCCATGAAGCTACCAGGTGAAATCTTTGTTGCATCCTCCTCAGGGGCTCAACGTACTTCCAGAATGGGATGCAGGTTTCCAGTTATGGTTTAGGCACTGCCTATTTAACAAAGCTTCCCTGCTTTTGTTCGCGTGCTTGTGTTTATGTCACCAAAGATCCCATGTGGTTTACCAGCTGCTCTCAACATGTCCTGCCACTTCCAATGATATACTCTCTGTTTCTCTACACCCTTTAGAACTGTGCTAATTATTTTTTTTTTGTGACTGCATCATATTTATTGTCATTATGCTATTAGCCTATGTCCTTTGGCAGGCTGCACCTTCAAGCTTTGTCTTGTATCTAAATGTGGACAATTGCACATCTACAACTGATTCGCTCATATGGTGGTAATATCTGGAGAATGTCACTGTCATTCACAAATCTAGAAAAACAATAATTTACCATTTAGCCTTTTTCCTTTCATCAAAGTCATAACTTCATAAATCATAGAAGCAGGTGCTTTGGCTCACTGAATATATGCCAGCCATCTACACATTCCATCTTATTTGGTCATAAACAAATTCAATACCCGTGCTGTTTCTGTATTGCATGGACCTCAATTGTTTAAAGCAATTTTTTGCGTGGACTTTGTCAAACACTTCCTGAAAATCAAATGTGGACAAGATCTACTGCGTTTTCTTTGTCAACCCCCTATTACATCAAAAAATTCAACCAGGATAGTCAAACGATTTGCCTTTAACAAACCATGCTTTGATTAGCTCTGATCTCCCCTTGTGTCTTTTAATGTTTTTCCTGGTTATTGCTTCTGAAACCTTCTCCACCATGACTCAGCTGATTGTGTCTGACATGTCATAGTGTCTGAATGAAGGTCTAACACATGCCATTGTCAGGACCTCCATCAGCTCTCTGTATGTTTGAGAGGATTGAAAGTTATGATGCCATATCTGACTCAATATCCCTCAGCAAATTAGGATGCATCTCATCTGTGCCATCTGAATAATTCAAATTAAGCATAACCAGTTTTTCTAGTAACTCCTCATTTTTACCTATCTTGTCTACTGCCTTCAATTCTACTTATTCACAAAATGCTGGGTTAACTCAGCAGGTCAGGCAGCATCTCAGGAGAGAAGGAATGGGCGACGTTTCGGGGCGAGACCCTCCGCGCCCTCAATTCTTCTTAGATATTAGCAACATGTTTTCTTTATAAAGGTCAATACAAAGTACCTATTAAATATTCCAGCTCTGCCGCTGTTTGGATTATGCTCTTGGTCCCTAATCAGTTCCAGCCTTTGTTTTAGGACCCCACATACTATTAGCACTATTCACACACTGACTCTTGCGCTCCTTTTTATGTCAACAGCTGCTCTGTTTTTTTGTTCCAGTTGTCCTTTTCGCTTATCCGTTTGGCTGTTCATATTTAGCCCAATCGGTTTTAGGGTTGCTGTAGCCCCCAAGTATCGCCAGTCTGAAGAAGGGTCCTGACCTAAAACGTCATCCATCCATGTTCTCCAAAGATGGTGCCTGACCTGCTGAATTTCTCTGGCGCAGGAACAGGTCCTTCGGCCCATAATGTCTGTGCAAAATTTGATACCAAGATAAACTAATCTCATCTGCCTGTGCGTGATCCATATCCCTCCATTCCCTGCATAACCATGTGCCTATCTCAGCAGGTCAGCCTCTTAAATCCCACTATCATATCTGCCTCAACCACCATCCCTGGCAGTGCATTCCAGGCACCCACCACCCTTTGTGTAAAGAAAAACGCCCAGCACATCTCCTTAAACTTCGCCCCTTTCTTAAATTTATATCCTCTAGTTTTTGACATTTCCACCCTGGAAACAAGGTTCAGACTGCATATGCCTTAACTTTATATACTTCTCTCGATCACCCCTCTACCTTCGGCATTCAAGGAAAAACATTCCAAGTTTGTCCAACTCCCTTTACAGCCAATTCTACCTAATCCAGGGAGCATTGAGATAAAACTCATATGCACCCTTTCCTAGTCTCCACATTTTCTTGGGGTAAGAGGGAGTTAGATGTGGCCCTTTTTGCTAAAGGGATCAGGGGGTATGGAGAGAAGGCAGGTACAGGCTACTGAGCTGGATGATCAGCCATGATCATATTGAATGGCGGTGCAGGCTCGAAGGGCCGAATGGCCTACTCCTGCACCTATTTTCTATGTTTCTAACCAGTTCTGCACGCAATGCTCCAAATGTGGCCGATGCAAAGTCCTGTAAGGCTGCATCACGACTTCCTCTTGTACTCAATATTCCGATCCATCAAGGCGAGCATACCGTACATCATCTATAAGACACCATCTACTGGTGGTGTAACTTTCACGGAGCAATGGACCTGAATCCTCAGATCCCTGTAAACACAAAGCTGTTAAGGGTCTTGCAATCAACAATATACCTTCCCCTTACATTTGACCTCCCAAAATGCAAAACCCCTGCTTGGATTCAAATCTACCTATTTATACTCAACCTCTTTTATTCTCCCAACCTTCCTGTTACCTTACCCCAGATGCTACCGCAAATCTGGCATGAGTCTAGGTGGGGCACAGGGGATGGGGGTGGGAAGAAAGGGGGTTTGTGATGGGAAGGGTAGTGTTAGCGGTTACCTAAAATTGGAGAATTCAATGTTCATACCATTGGTTTGTAAGTTACCCGGGCGGAATATGAGGTATTGTTCCTCCAGTTTGCACACAGCCTCACTCTATCAATGGAGGAGGCCCAGGGCAGGAAGTCAAATGGGAATGGGAAGAGGAGGTAAAATGGCAACCGTGAAATCTGGTAGGCCTTGGTGGACCATGCACAACTGTTTGGTGAACGGTTGCCGAGTCTATGCTTGGTCTTGCTGATATACAGGAAGCACATAGGGAACACCACATGCAGTCAATGAGGTTAGAGGAGATGCACATGAACCTCTTCAACACCTGGAAGGATTGCTAGACTTCCTGGATGTCCGTATACCTCCTTGCTCGCCTCCAGAGATCCAGCAGTCCTATAAGTAAGACAGAGGTTCATGTGCACTTCCTGCTAACCTCCGACTGCATCCGGTATTCCCATTGTTGCCTCCTGTACGTCGGCGACCTAAGCGTAGACTTGACAACTGTTTCACCAATTACATTGTTTTGGTCCGCCAAGGGTTTTAACTCCCATTCCCATACTGACACACTTTTCACCTCTAGCCTTTGTAACTTATTTCACCCTTCTGCCAATCACCGTCCTCCACTTGACTTGACTTGACTATATCCACCGAACACTTGCCTGGCTTTGCCCAACTCTCATCTCTCTTTCCCAGCATTTTCCCCCATACTCCCATGAGTTGGTAGGGTCTTGCTCCAAAATGTCGTTTGTCTATTCCCTCCACAGATGTTGCCTGACCTGCTGAGATGCTCATGATTTTTTTTGTTCCCTACAAATTTTGTATCATTTACTTAAGATAAAAACATACATATATTGTTTTGAATCAGTCCTCTTGACACGCTCTCGGTGTTTGACAGTAGTTATTTAATTTACTGTTTGTACAATGCTTACATTTGGGATAACCCCACACAGCATCTTGAACATGAGTCTCCAGTCTTCTCTCGTATTTCTCGCTCTCCCCTGGGAGATTTCCCTCTTAACCCTGCTCTGCCTTGGGTGCATCGAGGCTGTGAATCCAGGCTGCTCACTGTCCATTTCAAGCTTGTACACACCAAAAAATATCGTGGAACGGAGTGTCCATGGAATTCAAATCAATGCCACTTTTCCTGGTGTGTTGATCACTCACTTATTTTGTGCAACATGGTTCAACCATTGACTCTCCTTCGTTCCCTTCAGACGAGGTCAGGACTGGGATTTACAAGAACCTTTTCCACCCGGAGCAGCTAATCACTGGGAAGGAGGATGCTGCCAACAACTACGCCCGGGGTCATTACACAGTTGGGAAGGAAATCATTGATACAGTCCTTGAGCGTGTCCGGAAGTTGGTGAGTGTGGAGAATGAAGAGACGTGTTTGCTGTTCAACTCCATTTAAGAACCCTGTCATTGAGGGGCATTTCCATCCTGTCCTTCCAAACATCTGTCTGAAATCCATTGAGCGACACAGTGATGCAGCTGGTAGAGCTGCTGTCTCACAGCGCCAGAGGCCGCGTGGGTCTCATCCGGGTGCTGCAGTTTCATCCCAAAGATGTGCAGGTTTTTGTGGTTAATTTGCCACTGTAAATTGCCCTGAGTGAGTAAGGAGTGTATGTGAAAGTGGGATAACAGAGTGACTGTGGCTGTAGGGTCTATTTCCATGTATATTTCAGTGAATCTTCTTGTGCTGTACGTCAGTCCTTTTTGGAATTTCCCATATTCACCCTGGAAGCAAAAGCAGTCCCACTACAGACTGAAAGGGGAATAAATACCCTCATCTCACCCAGGCTTCTCAGACATGGATCTTAAAAAAAAAGGAATTAGGCACAACACTTTAATCAAGGAATGTTATTCTGAATCAATTGCTTTGTTTAAAATTCATCCTCATCCGAATAGACTTCTGAATAATTCCAATATCATTGGTTCGTTAACATTTAACTATCACCATTCAATAACAAGACATAGTGATGTTATAATTTCTGATATCCAGGCTTAAAATCATTTGAGCAATTGAAGTTATGGGACAAGAATTGTGTTGCATATACAAGACCTTTCCAATATCTGAGCAATTGACATCTGCCAGAGGTTGCTAATGTCCTTTGTTTTTTTCTGGTGAACAGGTACAAGCTGCAAAGCCAATTCTTCAGACTGTCTAACCTGCCTTCCTTTTCTTTTGCAGTCAGACCAATGTACGGGCCTTCAGGGCTTTCTGATATTCCACAGTTTTGGGGGAGGCACGGGATCTGGCTTCACTTCCCTGTTGATGGAGCGTTTATCCGTCAATTATGGGAAGAAATCCAAGCTGGAATTTGCTATCTACCCAGCTCCTCAGATCTCTACGGCTGTGGTTGAGCCGTACAACTCCATTCTCACTACTCACACCACCTTGGAGCACTCGGACTGTGCGTTCATGGTGGACAATGAGGCGATCTATGACCTCTGTTGCCGAAACCTTGACGTAGATCGTCCCTCGTACATCAATCTCAATCGTTTGATTGGCCAAATTGTGTCGTCAATCACTGCCTCGCTGCGCTTTGATGGAGCTTTGAACATAGATCTGACAGAGTTCCAGACTAACCTGGTCCCCTACCCGCGTATCCACTTCCCATTGGTCACCTATGCGCCCATCATCTCTGCTGAGAAAGCCTGCCATGAGCAGCTGTCTGTGTCAGAGATCACCAATGCCTGCTTTGAGCCTGCCAACCAGATGGTGAAGTGCGATCCTCGCCACGGCAAGTATATGGCCTGCTGCATGTTGTACCGAGGCGACGTGGTCCCCAAGGATGTCAACGCTGCTATTGCCAGCATCAAGAGCAAGCGATCAATTCAGTTTGTGGACTGGTGTCCCACTGGATTCAAGGTGAGTGTTGTCACTTGAGGGAACCAGGTGCCACCTCTGGCGCTTGTATCTCCTCACTGAAGCAGAACCCAAATCCGCATCCTCATCAGTGGGTTCTCTTTTTGGGTTGCTTTGCTTGGCAGGCTTTTACTGGATAAGTCATCCCTGTCGCTGCTTCAGGCTAGGGTGGTACTAATTAGCAATGCCAACACTGAGATTAATGGGTTTTTGAATGTTAGGAAACGTGTCAAGATTGCGAACCAATATTAAATGAATCAAAGGTTAGTGCAAGAAAATGGTGCTGAGGCACAAGGTCAGCAATGCTCTTGCCATGTGCTTCTGTTTCTTGTTCTAATGTATGTCAGATTGCCATCGAAAACATAACTTGTCTGCTAATACCTTTTGAAGAAGAATTCTCGTCTTTCTCACCTCAATCCTCAGGTTGTCAAAGGTTATGGGGAAAAGGCAGCCAAATTGGTTTGAGATCAGCCATGATCGAATAGCAGAGCAAATTTGATGGGCTGAATGGCCTAATTCTGCTCCTATGTTGTATGATGTTAAGAGGTGAAAGGTCACAAGGACAGCTGGGGAAGGATAGTGACTGCTGGTCTTGCGTGTAGCACACACATCTTCCATGGTAGATTTGACCATTTGGCTGCATTGCACACTCAGGAGTCTGATTTGGTGGAGGGGTGGCCTTCTGATTTCTTTGTCTCAGCTGCTCAAAGTGAAGGAACAAAGTTACTTCCAGGAGAAATCTAGCTGGTTTCCAGGATCAGAAGGATCATTCCCAGGAAAATCTGCATTTACTAACTGATTACTGGTCACCGACTCATACCAACTATAAACAAAAGTAAAAGTCAGTGTAGATTCAATGATGAAAACATTCTGATGTTTTTCTCTGTAACAGTATCTCTGGGGTCCCAATATTCTGAGCCACTGCTATATGACTGCTCCACATTGATAATGGGCGAGTGAGATTTTCGGGATCTGCCGACAAGTGAAATTGACGAAGGTTTATTTAGTACAACGGTAGTTACATGAGACTCAGCAATATCCTCTGTAGTTGGTCTGATATCTTAACACTGGTTATTTCCAGCAACTTTATATTTTTATCAACAACTAAGCTGACTTTCCCCCTCTGGTTGTCAGGTTGGGATCAATTATCAGCCTCCCACTGCGGTGCCTGGCGGTGACCTAGCCAAGGTTCAGCGTGCCGTCTGCATGCTAAGTAACACGACTTCCATTGCTGAGGCCTGGGCTCGTCTGGATCACAAGTTTGACCTAATGTATGCCAAGCGGGCATTTGTCCACTGGTTTGTGGGCGAAGGAATGGAAGAGGGAGAGTTTGCTGAAGCAAGGGAAGATTTGGCTGCGTTAGAGCGAGATTACGAGGAAGTGGGAGCAGACTCTATAGATCAGGACGATGACGACGAAGAATACTGAAATTTCAGCCATTATAATCAATGCAAGTGCTGTGCTACTTTCACTGTGCAATGCGTAAACTGCAATGAATAAACCTTAAGTTTGTTGGTGTTTTAATGGGATGAATCAAAATGGAGGAGGCAGATACAATAACAACGTTTAAAAGACATTTGGACAGGTACATAATTACAAAAAATTTAGACAGATGTGGGTCAAACGCAGGGAAATGGGAAAGCTTAGGTGGGCACTTGATCAGCATGAACTAGTTAGGTCAAAGGGCCTTTTCCATACTCTATGACTCAAGCTTAGTTGCGGATGATTGTACATAATCACTAACGGCTTCAATAATGAAGTAAGACATGTCCACAAGCACCAAGGTCAAGTCAAACTGAGTTTCTGAGACAAATCCAAAACATTTGTTCTCAGCCAATACTGTGGAATATTATCCTTCTGGGGGTCCTTGCCTTCCTCAGGCTCCTGGCATAAATTCTCTCTTTTATCAATGAATAGTCCTACCCTCTGCCTAACTACTCTCTTGTCTTAATATATGAATAGAATGTGTTTGGATTTTCCTTAATACTGCTTGTCATGACATTTCATAGTCCATCTTGGTTCCTGTTAGAGTTCATTCCTGCTGTCATTACATTCATTAATGGTCTGGTTTCAACTTCCTAAACCTTACAAATGCTTATTTTTTCTTTTTGACTATATCTACATCTCTTGTCATCCAAGATTCCTAAACTTGCCATCCTTGTTTTTCCTCCTCACAGGAACCTGCATATTCCTAAATTCTGATCAGCTGGTCTTTAAATGACTCCTACATATGGACTTACCCAATAACACATGCTCCCAATTTACTCTCGCTAGCTCCTGCCTAATTATATTGTAAATTGCTTTCTCCCAATTTAACATTTTCCCCAGATATCTAGACTTATCATTATGCATAATTACCCCAAAACTTAAGTAGTTGTGATCAATGACCCAAAATGCTCTCTCGTTGAAACCTCAATCACTTGGCCAGGCTCATTTCTTAATGCAAGGTCTAGTATGGCCCCTCCTCTGTTTGGACTATCCACATACTGTTTCAAGAAACCCTCTTGGATGCACAAATTCTGTACAATCTAGGCCTCTTGCACTTAGGGTATCGCAATCAATATTGGGGAAATTAAAGTAAGCTACAAAATCTACAAGTATTTTTGGTTGGAAAAGGCTTCGGGTCACCTGAGGTTGTACAGCTGAAAGTACAAATATGCTGCACAGTTTGATCTTTTCCCAAACATAACCTTGGGTAACTTTACCTTAAAGATTTTGACATTTACTTTTTAAACTTTACTCTTGACATTTACCCTTGACCCAAGCAGTCAGGAGCCTCTTTCCACTTAATCTATTAATTTAGGTTTTGAGATTAAACTTCTGTACCTCCCCTCTGCAGGACCTATCCACAATCATGTTTGGTTTTGGACAAAATGTCAGCATTTGTTAAAGCTCATGTGCCTCCCTTTTTATTTAATTGCTCTATTGTGGAAATTGTAATCTTTCATCTAAACACTGATTTAGTAACTTAGTTGCAATTTTCATAGTAATTTGAACAATTCTTTTCATTTACTGTTTGGTTTTCCTGGATCTTCTGAGGGTTGGCAATTATCTCACAATGTGCTTAATTTCTGCTAAATTAATTTCCAGCTGTTCTTTTCAATTTTATGTTTTTATATTTTGGGACATTTCTACTCTTCAGTGCAAATGTTTTGTCTCCTGCACTTACACCCACTCTCAGAGATGGGCCCCAATTCTTTGCCCTTCAAAATATTTCCATTTGCTTTGACATCTTGGTGAGCTTTCTGCAGGTCATCATGGGTGATTAATTTCTTGACAAATTATTTTAGCGTTGAGATGAGTTTGTGCTGTTGTACAGCACGGAAACAGGCCCTTTAGCCCAAAGACTGCATGCTGACCAGTTGATCTGTAGTTTAGCTTCAATAACCAGAGAGGCATCAAATAGTCAATCTTGTTTTAGTTGGAACCAATTAGTTTAATATCAGATGTGCATAAACAATATGTTAGATTTCCTGTGCACGTTGGACCCTTGCTGTTTCATGGCAAGTGTTCGGCAACAGTGTACTTTATATCTTACTGAATCTGAGCAGCTCAGTTCTTCATACTTTTAATAAATGATTTTACTAATCTAGTTGTGGAAAGAGTATACTTTCTCCTTATTAGTTTTGTATGTATTAACTAAGAAGGTTATGAATTATACTCCTATATGCTAAGGTATTCAGTTATAAATACCTCATGACCACTGTGTTTCGTACACAATGTTGCAGTAGATGTAGTTGGAAGGCTGCAGGTTTAAACCCATCCTTTGGCTTGAACCCAGAATCCGACTGATGATCCAGGACTAAAGATGTGCTGCACAGTTAGGGTTTTGGGCATCATATGCCATTGACTGGATATAAGAAAGGTAAACCACATTGCACGGGGCGAAATAACAACAGATTGGATGTCCACGACGTACTGGGCAACCAACCCTTAAGTCAAAGCGTATTTCTCATTGTCATCGCATTGCGATTTGTCAGACCTTGCTGTGTACAAAATCACTGCAGCTTTTCTTGTCACTTGTGAATGAATAAACTTCCTCAGGACCCCGCCGATTGTAAAGTGGTTCATCTATTTCCTAGGAAAGGAATTACTTAAATGCAAAGCTTTTGATTCATCAACCTTACTGTCACGGAACCTATGTTTTATCAAAAATGGTAAACCCAGGCCCTGCCCATTATAAGGTAGACTTCAAAGAACCATGACTTGCATTACAAAAAATTGGGTGCCACATCTGGAACAATACATCAAAAATACTCTGCCAGATGTCCCATATAATAAAAGAACATCCTGCAAGACATACAGAAGGTGCTATATATGTAAGTCTTACGGGAAATGAAGAGGAGTGATTTCACTTGGTCTGTACTCAATCATCAGTAAAATGATGGAAAGTGTCATATACTATCAAATAGCATCTACTGATGCCCAGTTTGGGTTTTGCCAAGTATTTGACTCCAGATCTCATCATGATCTTGGTATAAACACAGACCACTGAGCTGAACTTCAGATGTGAGGTTAATAGTCCTTGATATCAAAGCATAATTTAACAGTGAAGTTAATAGGTAACAAAAAGATAAGTAATCAATGGCTTGGGTAAGAGAGGAGGAGTCTACCAATGGGTTGGGTAATGCCTTGTAGAAAGAAAATATGAGTTGTTGGAAGTCACTCGTCCCAGCCCCCTGACATTGCTGCAAGAGTTCATTGGGCCATTGTCCTAGGCCCAACCAACCATAGCTGCTTTGTTAATAACTTTGTTCCCACAACAATATCAGAAATGGGGAGACACGAGGCTACAGATGCTGGAATCTTGAGCAAAAAACCAAAGTGCTAGGGGAATTTAGTGGGACAGGCAGCATCTATGGAGGGAATAGACAAATAACATTTCAGGTCAGGGTTCTCCGGTCTGAGGAAGTGTCCGGACTCAACGTCATCCTCCCATTTCCATCTGCAGATGCTGCGTGTTCTGCTGAGTTCCTCCAGTGCTTTGTTTTTTTCTCAGAAATTGAGAAATTTGCTCATGTTTCCATTCAAAACTTCCCAGTAAATGAAGGCATCCATGCCTTCGTGTGGTAAGATCCAGGGGCGAAAGGAGCAAGTAAAATTTACACTGCAATAATTGCAGCCAGCGACTATCACCAATAAATATCCAACACCTACTGCTGACATCCAGTGACATTGCCATCATTGAGGACCTTGCCATCAACATTCTGGTGGTCATAATTAACTAGAGAACTCTACTAGACGTGCCACATGAATATTGTGTTTACAAAAGCAGGTCATATGCTGGATACCCTGTGGCAGGCAATTCGCCTCCTGACACTCAAGGTCTGTCCATTATCGACAAACCACAAAATTAAAAGTGTGATGGAATTCTTTCCACTTGCCGGAATGAGCCAAGCTCCAATAATAGGAAGGAAGCTCAATACCAGTTTAGAACAAAGCAGCCTGTTTAAATGTCAACTCATCCAGCACCATAAACATTAACACCTCTACCATGACTGCAGTATGTGCCAAATACAAAATGCACTGCAGCTACTTGCCTTGGCTAATCGAATAGCAACTCGCAAATCCACGATATCTAAAAGCAAAAAAAAGTGGCAGCAGGGTGCATTCCAACTACATGGTCCATCCAAGTTACCCATCATCCTGACTCGGAAATCGATCACCATTCCCCCTTTGTCACTGTGTCTAAATCCTGGACTTTACCCAACAGCATTGTGGAGGTACGTTCATGAGGAGGATTGTAGTGGTTCAAGAAGATAGCTCAATACCACCTTCTCAAGGGCAATTAGTGATAGGGTTATTCAGGCTAGCCTGTCAGTAGTACATAGAACCCCAAGAAATGAATAACTGACAACAAGTCTACTAGCTGTGCTAGTAAAATATGTTAGTGTCAGGCTCCTTGACAGGCTTGGGTAAGGAGAGGAGGAGCTTCAGGTGTGGAACAGATCAGGCTTCTCAACATGCACACTTGGTAAGAAAGTTGCTCTGTTTGTGGAATTCAGCTGTTGGTGAAGGAGCATCAAAATTCAGAATGGTAAAGCAGGATTATAAAATGTGCGTTTTCAGTGGGGGGAAAAAAACCCAATTTTCCAAGCCTGAGGCTGAGCATTCAGCATTGGGTTTGGAAATGCATTGAAGAGCTGGGATTTCTGCCAAACTCAGTGGAAAGTACTTGTCACAGGTTTCAAACACCAGGAAAAATGCAGGGGTACAAATATTTCCAGAGGACAAACAAGCCATTGTATTCAATGCATGAGTGAAGATGTGCAGGTCCTGCAGGATAGGTTAGTCCGGAAGATTAGATCACATGGGATTCAGGGTAAGATAGCCAATTGGATATAAAACAGGCTTGTTGGAAGGAGTCAGAGGATGGTAGAGGAGGGTTCTGTTTCAGATTGGAGTCCTGTGACCAGTGGTGCTGGGCCCACTCTTGTTTGTCATCTATATTAACGATTTGGATGACAATGCTGTAAACATTGTTTGTAAGTTTGAGAATTATATACAAATCGGTGGCAAAGTGGAGAATCAGTGGGTTATCGAAGATTATAACGGATCTTGATCAACTGGGGATCAATATCCTGTCTTAAAGGGAAGTGGGGTAAAGAATGGCAGATGGAATTTCATTAGACAAATGTGAGGCATTGCAGTTTGTTAAGTTAAACCAGGGGGAAAGTTTAAGAATAAGGGGTAGGCCATTTAGAACGGAGATGAGGAAGAACTTTTTCAGTCAGAGAGTGGTGAAGGTGTGGAATTCTCTGCCTCAGAAGGCAGTGGAGGCCAGTTCGTTGGATGCTTTCAAGAGAGAGCTGGATAGAGCTCTTAAGGATAGTGGAGTGAGGGGGTATGGGGAGAAGGCAGGAACGGGGTACTGATTGAGAGTGATCAGCCATGATCGCATTGAATGGCGGTGCTGGCTCGAAGGGCTGAATGGCCTACTCCTGCACCTATTGTCTATTGTCTATTGAAAGGACTTTCATTGTAAATGCCCTGGAGAGTGTTGTTGAGCTACATAGTTGACTGAAAGTGGAGACACAGGTAGAAAGGGTGGTGAAGAAGGGTTTGGCCTGTTTGCCTTCATTGGATACAATTGTACAAGTTGTTGCTTAGACCACACTTAAAGCATTGATTGCAGTTCTGGTGGACCAGCTGTGGAAATAATATTTTTAAGCTGGAAGGGGTACAGAAAAGATTCACGAGGATGTTACTGGGATTGAACAACTTGAGTTATAAGAATAGGCTGGGGACATCAACTTCATCTTTAGCCTCCCCATTGCTGCTTGACCCTCTGAGTTTTTCCAGCATTTTACTATTCCAGATTTCAGCATCTGCAGGCTCTCCATCAGGAAAGAACTGCAGATGCTGGTTTAAATTGAAGATAGACACAAAATGCTGGAGTAACTCAGCGGGACAGGTAGCATCGCTGGAGAGAAGGAATGGGTGATGTTTCGGGTCGAGACCCTTCTTCAGACTGATGTCAGGGGAGTGGGCGGGACAGAGAATGTAGTTGGAGACAGTAAGACTGGTGGGAGAACTGGGAAGGGAGAGGGGATTGACAGAGGGGGAAAGCAAGGGCTATTTAAAGTTAAAGAAGTCAATGTTCATAACGCTGGGGTGTAAGCTACCCAAATGAAAAATGAGGTGCTGTTCCTCCAATTTGCGCTGGGCTTCACTCTGACAATGGAGGAGGCCTAGGACAGAAATGTCAGATTGGGAATGGGAGGGGGAGTTTCCCCCTCCCATTCACTCAGCACTTTAACTCCCCCTATCATTCCCAATCTGACCTTTCCTTCTCTGCAGAGATGCTGCCTATCCCACTGAGTTACTCTAGCATTTTGTCTCTCTCCATCTACTGTCTCTATAGATATAGCCAATACATATACACATCGACCACCAATAATCTCCATGCCCAATCTTTTGCAGTGACTAGTGCAGAATTTCTATAACCCATCATCCCATACATAATGTGTGGACAGCCATGAATGTTCGAGGCATATGGATCCGCATTTGGCCCGTATCCCTCTAAACCTTTCCTATCCATGTACCTGTCCAAATTTCTTAAATGTTGTTATAGTACCTGCCTCAAATACCTCCTCTGGCAGCTCATTTTATATACCCACCACCTCAGGTTTTTCTTAAATCTTTCCCTTCTCATCTTAAACCTATGACCTCTGGTCTTGATTCACCTACACTGCATAAAAGACTGTGTCTACCCTATCTATTCCCCTCATGATCTTAAACATCTCTATAAGATCACCCCTCATCCTCCTGTGGTCCAAGGAATAAAGTCCGTGCCTGCCCAACCTCTCCCTTTACCTCAGGCCCTTACGTTCTGGCAACATTCTTGTAAATCTTCTCTATTATTTCCAGCTTAACAATATCTTTCCTATAGCAGGGTGCCCAAAACTGAATGCAATGCTCCAAATGGGACCTCACCATAATGTATAAAGAGACCATGCAGTCCACCAAATCTATTCCAGCTCTCATTCTCCCACTTATTTCCCTGTAACTCCTAACTTCATGTCCATCAACTCTACCATGATTCTGCTAATCATCCTCCATTGTTCCCCCTCCATACCAGAAAAACCATGAGCAATCTTGTCCCTCACCCCCCCTCCAAATACCACTAGTACAACGGTACAGCGACCAGTACAATTTCACTGCTCCGGCTTCAGTTTTACAAAGTTATACACAATGTTATGCCTGAGCATTCTGAACATTTTTTTAAATGCCGCCTTAGCTTGTAAGCAGAGCACAAGGCTATGGAGATCCGCAGCAACATGGTGCAACTAACAGCACCTAACCCATGCAGGTACTACCTTGCCCTCAAGCCCTTAAACAGACAGGCACCACTGCCTCAACTTTTCAAAAGTGATGCAGGATGGCAAGAGAGTATACACCCAGATTCACTAACATTGAGCTGGAGGGTTCAGTTGAGAGAGGTCTGGTGTGACAGCAGGCTACTGAGGTGCAGTTACCAGCAGCTGAAACAGCAAGAAATCTGGGTAATTGTTGGAAGAGATGCATATAAGGTACCTCACAAGATATCTGAAGTTGGGACATCACCACTTAGGCATGAGTGGTCACATGCTTTGTTCCAACATAATGAACACTCAAGACAAACGTTCTCCCTACTATAATCAATTTCAAGCACTGTAACAGATTATTTCCTATCCCAACTCTCTCCCATGCACAATCATTCACAAGTGTGCCATACATAGACACATACAGATATTCATTAATGAAGACAAATGTGTAATATATGAACCACAGTGATTGAATTATTTGTTGTACGGGCAAGGCTGCACATAGGATAGCACATAGGCAAGGCCCAGCAGATAGGAGAGATGTCTTTTCTGGCCAGTGACAGAGGAAGGGGCATTAGGATAAGCCTGGGACACCAGAGACAACTTATAATCTCTCAGGTATAGATTCAACATATGCTTAATTAACAGGAAAAATACAGAGAATGTGCGGGAAGGGTTGCAGAAATACTGAATAAGGACACAAATACAATAGTTTTGACTGAGAGATCAATCATATAGGCTGTACTGAGGAGAGAAGAATGGCACTGCGTGGATAGGTTTGATCTGTGTGGCCTAGGTAATCTCAGGAAGAGAGAAGGATATTAGTGTGAATTGTGCAGAAATATACAGATGTCAAGTTGCCATCTTTTTTCCTCTTACACATGACATCCATTTAATTGTAACTAAGGACATGACAAATGGAAATGTGTTTGAGGGAACCTTGTTCTTCAGTACACAGAGAGCACAAGAGAGCGGCTTAGGCAGCAGCTTGAGTGATTAGGCACGGCTGCACAAAGAGTGCCTGTGGGATTGCATGCCAAGAGATTCAGTTCAAGCAGGCCAAAGATTAAAGTTAAACCAGAAGTAAAAGGAACACATGTTTTTATAAACATAGACAGAAAAAATAGGTGCAGGAGTAGGCCATTCAAGCCAGCATCACCATTCAATATGATCATGGTTGATCATCAAAAATCAGTACTCTGTTCCTGCTTTTTCCCCATATCCCTTGATTCCTTTAGCCCTAAGAGCTAAATCTAACTCTCTCAAAAGAGTGGGGGAATTCTGTGCAGAGATGTGGGAGCCAAACAGTTTGATGTGGAAAGATTATATTAAATGTTTTCAGCAGAGGGAGATAGGGGGCAGCTCACTGTTCTATGCGCATAAACCTAATACCCTGGAGTTTAGGACAACTATCGCAAGGGCAAAATTGTAGAAAGGCTCAAGCATAAAAGGATATTCTGTAAAGAGGAGGTAGAGGGTGCATGAAATGATATTGGCATTTTCAATAGCACCACTTTAATTTTACATCTGTGTGTTAAAGATACCAGGAAAACAAAAGAGAGAGTCTGTCCCATTGCAGTTCACAAAGGCAGGCTGAGGGAAATGGCATTTAATTAGATAGGTATAAAGGGATATATTGTATACCACTTCACTGAAGAGGAGTATAATTCAGATAGTGGGATTGAACAGTGAGAACATTAACTTTGGACAAGGACGAATGTAAATACATTTGATGATATTTAGCAGTAAGACAATGCAATTACAATCGATCCATTTATAGTGCATAGATACATGATAAGGGAATAACGTTTAGTGCAAGGTAAAGCCAGCAAAGTCTGATCAAGGATAGTCCGAGGGCCATCAAAGAGGTAGATAGTAGTTCAGCACTGTTATCTGGTTGTGGTAGGATGATTCAGTTGCCTGATAACAGCTGGGAAGAAACTGTGAAGAAGGGAGCAAGCAGCACCAGCCATTACGAAAAAATGATGAGGATTTGCCTCCTGAAGCTGCAAGTACTCCATATATGTGCTAAACAACAAAAACAGAAGTAACAGGCGGAGGTAAATAATCTCATGGCAACACTCGGTGTTTTGCATCCTACCGTATCCAGTCGTGAATGGTGGTGGAGAAATAAACAGCCAATGGGAGAAGGAGGCTCTGAGAACGTTCCTGTTACCATGGCCCAGCAAGCAAAAGAAGAAGCTGAAGTATTTACAACCACTTTTAGCCAGATGTTCTGAATAGGTGGTGCATCTTGGTTTCCCTCATCATAGAACCCAGTCTCCAGATCAATCATCTGGTCTGACGAAGGGTCTTCAACTTGAAACATTAGCTCTGTTTCTCTTTCCACAGATACTGCCTGACCCACTGAGTGTTTTAAGCATTCCTGTCTTTATTTTGTAATAAGCAATTGCAAAAGATGCTTAGACATAGACATAGAAAATAGGTGCAGGAGTAGGCCATTCGGCCCTTCGAGTAAGCACCGTCATTCAATATGATCATGGCTGATCATCAGTACCCTGTTCTGGCTGTTTCCCCATATTCCTTGATTTCCTTAGCCCTAAGAGCTACATCTAACTCTCTCTTGAAAACATCCAGTGAATTGCCCTCCACTGCCTTCAGTGGCAGAAAATTCCACAGATTCACAACTATTGTCTATTGTCTATTGAAATGCAAATAATCTATTTTTTGATAAGCTTCTCTACTTAAAAGGCTCTACCCAGGGCCTGATGGTCTGCATCCCAGGGTACTTAAGGAGGTGGCTCTAGAAATAGTGGAAGCATTGGAGATCATTTTTCAATGTTCTATAGATTCAGGATCAGTTCCTGTGGATTGGAGGATAGCAAATGTTATCCCACTTTTTAAGAAAGGAGGGAGAGAGGAAACGGGTAATTATAGACCAGTTAGTCTGACATCAGTGGTGGGGAAGATGCTGGAGTCAATTATAAAAGACGAAATTGCTGAGCATTTGGATAGCAGTAACAGGATCATTCCAAGTCAGCATGGATTTACGAAGGGGAAATCATGCTTGACAAATCTACTGGAATTTTTTGAGGATGTAACTAGGAAAATTGACAGGGGAGAGTCAGTGGATGTGGTGTGCCTCGACTTTCAGAAAGCCTTCGACAAGGTCCCACATAGGAGATTAGTGGGCAAAATTAGAGCACATGGCATTGGGGGTAGGGTACTGACATTGATAGAAAATTGGTTGACAGACAGAAAGCAAAGAGTGGGGATAAATGGGTCCCTTTCGGAATGGCAGGCAGTGACCAGTGGGGTACCGCAAGGTTCGGTGCTGGGACCCCAGCTATTTACGATATACATTAATGACTTAGATGAAGGGATTAAAAGTACCATTAGCAAATTTGCAGATGATACTAAGCTGGGGGGTAGTGTGAATTGTGAGGAAGATGCAATAAGGCTGCAGGGTGACTTGGACAGGTTGTGTGAGTGGGCGGATACATGGCAGATGCAGTTTAATGTAGATAAGTGTGAGGTTATTCACTTTGGAAGTAAGAATAGAAAGGCAGATTATTATCTGAATGGTGTCAAGTTAGGAAGAGGGGATGTTCAACGAGATCTGGGTGTCCTAGTGCATCAGTCACTGAAAGGAAGCATGCAGGTACAGCAGGCAGTGAAGAAAGCCAATGGAATGTTGGCCTTCATAACAAGAGGAGTTGAGTATAGGAGCAAAGAGGTCCTTCTACAGTTGTAGCGGGCCCTGGTGAGACCGCACCTAGAGTACTGTGTGCAGTTTTGGTCTCCAAATTTGAGGAAGGATATTCTTGCTATTGAGGGCGTGCAGCGTAGGTTCACTAAGTTAATTCCCGGAATGGCGGGACTGTCGTATGTTGAAAGGCTGGAGCAATTAGGCTTGTATACACTGAAATTTAGAAGGATGAGGGGGGATCTTATTGAAACATATAAGATAATTAGGGGATTGGACACATTAGAGGCAGGAAACATGTTCCCAATATTGGGGGAGTCCAGAACAAGCGGCCACAGTTTAAGAATAAGGGGTAGGCCATTTAGAACGGAGATGAGGAAGAACTTTTTCAGTCAGAGAGTGGTGAAGGTGTGGAATTCTCTGCCTCAGAAGGCAGTGGAGGCCAGTTCGTTGGATGCTTTCAAGAGAGAGCTGGATAGAGCTCTTAAGGATAGCGGAGTGAGGGGGTATGGGGAGAAGGCAGGAACGGGGTACTGATTGAGAGTGATCAGCCATGATCGCATTGAATGGCGGTGCTGGCTCGAAGGGCTGAATGGCCTACTCCTGCACCTATTGTCTATTGTCTAAAACGTGTGTTCTCAGTGAACGCAAAGATGTGAAACCCATGAATGGCATTTGATTGGATCCTTTACAGATAAATCTCCAGCATTATCTTTTCTTCAGTCTTTATGTACAAACAAAATAAATACAAGATAGACACAAAAAGCTGGAGTAACTCAGTGGGTCAGGCAGCATCCCTGGAGAAAAGAAATAGGTGACGTTTCGGGCCGAGACCCTTCTTCAGACTCAAGCAGTTTCTTGGGGTTCTGATTGAATGAGCTGTCTTGGAGATTTATGCATAATTGACTGTACAGCAGTTAGACTACTTAGGGAAAGCAAATTGGCAAACATTAACTTTCCATGCATTCCACATCTCTATCAAATTGTACTCATTGACAACTTTTAAACTTGTGTTGCAGGCGACAAGCTGCATTTTTTTATTCAGATCTGAACTGAAGCGGCAGGCTTGAGTGGCACAGCTAGTGGAGCTGCTGTGTCACAGCTTCAGAAACCAGGTTTCAATTCTAACCTCTGGTTCTGAGTGTGTGTGTGGGGTTTGCACATTCTCTCTGTGACTGCATGGATTTCCTCCAGGTGCTCTGGTTTCTACCCACATTACAAAAATGTGCTGGTTAGTATGTAGATAAGTGGGAGAATCTGGAGGGACTTTATGTAAACGTCGGGAGAATAAAATGCGATGTGTCCAGAATCTATATAAATGGTCAGCGTGGATTCAGTAGGCTGAAGGGTCTATTTCTGTGGTATATAATAATAATAATAATACATTACATTTATATAGCGCTTTTCATATACTCAAAGACTGTGTATAAGACTGTATATATGATTCTGTTTCTTTTCCCACTCTTTACTGTGAAACTTGCTGAAGATGGAGCAGTCTCTGCCTTGATTTTTAACAGGAAATGAGTCAAGTTATTAGTCAAGGTGTCAGTTATTTTTTACATACCATGAAACATATAAGATAATTAGGGGATTGGACACATTAGAGGCAGGAAACATGTTCCCAATTAAATTTAAAAAAATGCTCAGTTAAAAAAAATGCTCGGTTAGTTCCAAGTCTCAGGTGCCAGTGTTATTGTAAATAATATACTCACATTGTCGGCATGTTTGCATTCCCTGGAGTGTGATGGAACTGATTAGAGGATCTATACTGTGCAATCGTCAGTCAAGGTGTGAAACACATTCAAAACCCTTCTGACATAGACTGGAGTTCTCAGGTACAGAAAGTGGCCATTATTGAACAGTCACAACTAAACAATAAGCACAGTCCACTGTGTCCCTCATACATGTGCTGAAACAGACACTTCATAAAGCAGCTCCAAAACTCACTGGTGAATGCACAAACACATTCCACTATGCTCACAAAATGTATAAGAAGGAACTGCAGATGCTGGTTTAAACCGAAGATAGACACAAAAAGCTGGAGTAACTCAGCGGGACACGCAACTGCCTGTTCCTCTGAGTTACTACAGCCTTTTGTGTCTATTGACTATGTTCACTCTATGGTCAAACTAAACAAGTATTTGGGAGCATATAGAGGGTATTGAATATCTGGAATTCTTTACCCCAGAGGATTGTGTAGGCTGGATCACAGGGGGCATTTGAAGGGGAATTCGATTTTTGAAAGATTAGGGAATTCAGACAAAAGGGAATTAGCACAGAAAAGAAGTTGAGGCCTGGGGCAGACCAGCTGTGATCACATTGTAAGTCAAGATGGCCTTGAAGACCAAGTGACCTAGCCCTACTCCTGTTCCTTGAATTAGGTAGTAGGTTGCTACAGGGAAAGCTATGCATAATTCAGAGAATCTGTGAGTAGTTGGGGTTCACTAGTCACAGCTCCCCAAGAACCAATTTATTCGTACTAAATGTGGACGAAATTCAGTGGATCAAGGAGCAGCTGTGAATGGAATGGATAGGCAACGTTTTGGATTGGCTCCCTTTATCAGACATCTACCATTTGTCCTACCATTTATTTTCTAATTACTAATTCCAATCCATGTTAATATATTAACGCAGTTCCATGTGCTCTAACGTATTTACTGTATCAACCTCTGTGTGGGGCCTTACCTAAAGCCTTCTGAAAATCCAAATACACCATACTCACTGGATCATTGGATCCACTTCACCAACACTTCATAAATCCACATTGACGCTGCTCAATAATATTGTTATGTTCTAAGTATTTTGACAAATATTTTTTATTATAGGTTCCACCATTTTCACATCTATTAATGTTTGGTAAACAGATTATTTGTTCCTTGTTTTCTCTCTTCTTTCTTTGTATGTATTTGGGTCACGATTGATACTCTCCAAGCTGCAGGAAATATCCTAGAACCTTTAGAAAATATAGATGATCAGTCAATCAGCACTAGAAGAATCAGGAATGTGAGGTTAGGGTAGGAAAGTTGATATTCGCTCTTGATCTCATCAAATGGCAAGTTCATGCAATCTACTCCTGCACCCATTTCTTACATTCTTATGTTCTACCTGTAACACCTTTCATGTTTTGAGATATTGCCTGACTAGATCTAAAATGTTCGAATCATTACATTGCAGAGTTCTTCTTCATAAGTCCAGAATGAAGGGAAGATCTATACATTCAGCTTATCACTGCTATGTAGAGCAAAACTACCTTCATTTGAAACACAGATGAGAAACATTGACAACTATTTGAAAATTAGAAATGTTTTTATATTCTAAAATGATCAGCTTTGACACAGTCCTGTTCAGCCTGCTGAATGTGTACGGTAGCCTCTAATAGCTTACAGATTAACTTACTCAAAGAAAACCGAGGTTTCTGGCAAGCGAGAAAGCTGAATCCTTATCTAAGCTGAAAACATGCTATTTTAATTCCAAATTTACAATATTAAAGAATCTTCATGTGATACACTTGTAAGTAAATACACTAAACGTGGCACAAGGTGGAATTCACCATCTTTTTGTAGGGAAAGAAAATGATGATTGATATTTATGTTATATTTTTAATAGATCTTATTAAATAGATATTTCTGATTAAAAAATATTTAATAGACTTAGAAAAGTCACATGATGTAGCAATTATTTTGAATCCCTTTTCAGGCCCTGCCTTGGTATACATGAATAAATTACATCTGGAGGTCCAGAATCAACAGAAAGCAAACCTCAGGACTTGTCCAAATAGTTTGCACAAGACCTGAGGTTTACTTTCTCCTATAATAAATTTCACTGTGATATAAAGATAAAGTGAGTACAGGGAATGGGATCACCGTTAGCTTAAGGGGAGTGTGGGAACTGGGGTCCTGGTGAGCCAGAATGGAATGTAGAAATGGGGCCTCAGTGCGTGGAATGGGGTGACAAAAATAGGGAATGCAAGAACAAGGATTGTGGTGAATGGGTAGGAATCGAGGGAATTGGGGCCATCTGAGTAGAAGGGAACACAGGAACCAGAGCTCTGGTAAGTGGGAATGGTGTAAGGGAATTGAAGCCCCAGTGAGTGAGAAGGGAGAGTCAGAACCACAGCCCTGGTAAGTGAGATGGAAATACAGGAATGGGGCCCTGATGGATAGAATGTCGCGCTAGAACTGGGTAAAAGAATTAAAGGGTGGGAACTGGCCACTGGTGAGTGAAAGGAAGCATGAACATTGTCAGTAAAAGAGTATCCAATCTTACGTTTGAAATGTAATGGCATTACCATTCCTGAATTCTCCGCCAACATCATGAGTTCAACAGAACCTCACCTTGATCAGTCACAGGAACACAGTGGGTACAAGTGCAGGTCAGAGACTAGGGTCAATTATGTGAATTTTCACATTGAAAAAAGAGGCATAATTTTTTGGGATTAGTGGACTTTGGGAATTCCTGGTAGGCGGGCATTTTACTCCAGATATGGAACTTAAACTGCAGGCAATCTTTGGCCCAAAGTCAGCCAGTTTGGCAATGGCGGTACAGGATTGAAACAATGTGCTGCACAATGAAGCAGATAAAGCAGAACTCTACCTTTGAAAAGGTAATAACATTGGTGGGACCTATTTTGTATTTTCAATTCCAGGTTGTTGATCATTTTCTTGTAGCTGAAGAAACAGCCTGGGGCCCCGCGATTGATCTCCCTTTAAGAAGGTGAGCGCTGTGTCGCGGTGGGGTGAATTGAGGATGTGAGTGAATGTGGAAATCAGACCCTGCTGGAGAAGATGGCCTGTTCTTTCAGTGCTCAAAGGTTATAAGGTCCATAGAATAGGGGATCTCAAGGTCCCACAAATGCAGATACTCAAGGGCATCCACAGTTAACATATGAGCGTCAGTAGTCAGACGACATGTGCACTGACCTGGAATTGATCAGGACACTGAAGATCTGATGAGATGCATCCACACCGGCAAAGCTACATTGATAATGAAAAATGATCACAGCGGCAGTTCCGTTGCAGGCAATGTAGGTGGCTAGCTTGGCTGTTCCAATAGATGCACATTGTTTTTCTCAGATATGCATGAACTGTCTACTTCTACCAATTGATGTCCATGCAATGTGGGTGGAAGTGTTACTATTGGAATTATATACCTCCACAGACAGATATAAAGGATCTGACGATAGTTTTGGTAGCCCATGAGCTTTCTGTGGATGGTCAACAGTTTTGGTAGAACTCAGTTTGGCACATTCCTTTACTCCAATGCAATTTAATGTGATTAACAACATTGTGCCTAAAGGGGAAGCTGGGCTGTTCTGCAAGGAAACAATGGTGGGCTTGGTGGGCCAAAAAGGCCTGTTTACGCGCTGTATATATATGATATAATGGCAGCTAAAAAAATAACAAATTGCAATTAATGGAAATCTGAAATAAAATTGGAAATACTAGAAACACTCAGAGGTCAGGCAGCAAACATGGAAAGAGAAATAGAGTTCATTTTTTCAGATCGAGACACAAGACTGCAGATACTGGAATCTTGAGCAAAGCACAAAGTACTGGAGGAAATCTGCAGTTCAAGCAGCATCTTTGGATGGAATGGAGAGGTAACATTTCATGTCAGGACCCTTACTTGAAATGTTCATAAGTGATAGGAGCTGAGTTAGGCCATCAAGTCTACTTCACCATTCAATCATGGCTGATCTATCTTTCCCTCTCAACCCTATTCTCCTGCCATCTTAATGAGATCCTCCCTCATCCTTCTAAACTCCGGTGAGTACAGACCCAGTGCCGTCAAACGCTCAACACCTGTTAACCCAATCATTCCTGGGATCATTCTTGTAAACCTCTTCTGGACTTTCTCCAACGCCAGCACATCCTTCCTCAGATATGGGGCCCAAAACTGATCCCAATACTCCAAATACGGTCTGACCAGTTCCTTATAATGCCTCAGCATTACATCCCTGTTTTTACATTCTAGTCCTATCGAAAAAAATGCTAGCATTAAATTTGCCTTGCAAATTCGATTCGACTTGCAAATTAACTTTCTGGGAATCCTGTACCAGCATTCCCAAGTCCTTTTGCACATCCGAATTCTGAATTATCTCCCCATTTAGAAAATAGTCTACACCTTTATTCCTATTAACAAAATGCATGACTCCATACTTTGCTATGCTGTATTCCATCTGCCTCTTCTTTGCCCACACTCCCAACTTGCCTCTTCACATATCTTCGTATCATCTACGAACCTGGCCACAAAGCCTTCAATTCCCTCATCCAAATCATTGATACACAACATGAAGAGTAATGGCCCCAGCACCTACCCCTGTGGAACACCACTAGTCACTGGCAGCCAACCAGAAAAAGCCCCCTTTATTGCCACTCTTTGCCTTCTGCCATCCAGCCAACCTGCCATCCATGCTAGTATCTTCCCTCTGAGACCATGGGCTCTTTATTTTTCTCGGTTCTGAACTGTGAGAAGGGCAGGATTAACTCTGGGACTGTGATAGAGCAGACTGCTTCTTTGGCATTAAGGTCTGATGCCTGATAGTTTGTACAATTTTATTTTTTTGTTTTAATGTGGTGGCTTTAATACAATGATTGGTTTGTTTGTTCAATTTAGGAAGCAATTAAATGCAAAATACATTTCTTAGTGTTAGAAACATAGAAACATATAAAAATAGGTGAGGGACTAGGCCATTTGGCCCTTCGAGCCAATATGATCATGGTTAATCATCTAAAATCAGTAACCCGTTCCTGCTTTTTCCCCATATCCCTTGATTCCCTTAGCCCTAAGAGCTAAATCTAACTCTCTCTTGAAATGGTTTGATTACAGCGGGCTCTTGTTTGACGAGTCTGTGGGACAGACTCATTTAAACAGCAATCCCAAATGCTAGTGCGGATGGCTTTATTAGGTAGACTCAACGAAGAGCAATTTTGGCCAAGTCTGTTCAATTTTATCCTTGCGTATTAGGATGGTGGTTTTGACAGAGTAAAAGTTTTTCTGCCACATTTCGAGAAATGGTTAACAGGTATGCACTTCACTGTGGAGCTGTGGATCTGGATTCATACACAAGGCAGACTGTATAAGGGCAATAGGTTTCCACCCCTAAGGACATAAATGAAGCAGCTTGCATTTTTTTCAACGCTTAAGTAGTTTCACTGTGAATTTTTGATTATATATAATTCCAGATAGTTCACTTAACTAAACTTTTATTGTCCAGAGCTATAGTGGGATTTGAGTCCATGACTCTTCGACTGTTCGACTGTGGGCACCTCTAAATTAGTGGTACAGCAATTTAACCATTGCTAATTAATTCCCAGAAGAGTGGAGCTCATGTGATTACAAATAATTTGCATTGAGGTTTGTGTGACAGCCAGAGAATAGAAGGAATAGATGAGTCATTTTCAGATTGGCACAGCTGAAATAATAGACTGCCACAGGGATCAGCTGGTCATCAGTTACAGTTGGTTAGTATCAAGTCTACTCTACTCTCTCTATGCCCATGACAGTGTCGCCAGACACGAGTCATTTGTAATTTTGCCAATTGTACCAACGTTGGACGAATAATGGGTAACAATGATTCAGAGTACAGGAGGGAGATTAAAAATCTGATTGAATGGTGCCAGAACAACAATCTTGGTCTTAACATTAGCAAGACCAAGCATTTGATTGTTGACTTAATGAGGGGAAGTCAGGGATGCATAAACTAGACTTCAATGACAGAATGGAGGTGGAGAGAATCAACAGCTTCGTTACTGGGCATGCATATCTCTGAAGATCTGTATGCAGCATATTGATGCAATCACAAAGAAAGCTCATCAACACTTCTACTTCTTTAGAAGATTGAGATTTGGTATGTCTTGAATATATTGAATTTCTACAGGTGAGAACATATTAACTGTTGCATCATGGTCCCGTTTGGTAACTTGAACACACATGAATAAGGTGAATTACAGAGTGGTAGACACTGCCTGGTCCATCAAAGGCATTGACCTCCCCATCATCGAAGGGATCTTTCGGAGCCGGTGCCTCAAAAAGGCAGCCAATACCACACCATCCTAGACATTGTCTCATTTCGCTACTACCATCGGGAAAACCTTACTGAAAACTGTGACCAATAGGTTCAAGAACAGCTTCTTCCAAGCAACCATCAGGCTCTTGAACACTACACAACACTAACATCAGCAACTATGATCTTCGATGAACCGTGTCTCTGGTTGCACTACAGACTTTGGTTTTTCCATTCTTATGGTCACCTTGTCCTACTGCTTTACCTTATTGTATTTTTTGTTATATATTTATCTGTGTGTTATTGTGATATGGGCATGTTAAGCTGCAGCAAGTAAGAATTGCGTTATTCTGTTGTCAGTACATATGGCGATTAAAGACTCTTGACTCTACATATTGGACCCATCCAGTTGCCTGAGCCTGCAGATATCAAAATAGGTGGGAAAGCAGCTTCTTCTTGTTCTTGCGTTTGAGGCAGCAGAAGTTATGTAACACCCTCCAGGCGCTGTAGCCAGTTCAATGTGCTGTTGTCGAGGGCCGTGAGGTCTACCCCTCCATCGGGGGGGCGGAGGACAGCACAGTCAAAAATGACGTGCTGAGCTGTTTGCTGGTCTGCTCCACACACGCAGGTTGCTGATGAACGCAACCCACAACGATGCACATTGGAGTTGAACCGGCCGGCCGACCCCTGGGCGGAGCCGGTTCAGGGCGACCCACTCTTTGCGGGGCATGTCTGAGCCGGGTGGGGCAGTGGCATTCGGTGCGACAGTGAATTGAGCGGGTCACGGCCTGTTCCCAGATGGTTCTCCATGCTCCTATTATGTTGAAACCGGAGCCACAGAGGGTCGCTGCGTGACGGGAAAAGGGGTGACGAGATGACAGGCGTTGAGGTCCCAGTTGTTGTGAATCTTGGGCGAGGTGGTGCAAAGGATGTTTGGCATCCGATGGGGCCTTGCACACCAGCCTATGAGTGAAGAACTCTCTGCGAAGCTTGGCGGTTGCGATGCCTGTGAGCACCGGCAGGAGATCCTTCGGTAGGCTGTAGGCTGTATGGTCAGCACTGGTTCTAAGATGAAGTTCATGGATCAGGCGACATCTGAGAACCAAAACAGATGACATGTTGGTCAAGTAGGAGGCAATGGTATGCCATGGATGACAAATGCACCTATGCAAAGGAAAAATCTCAGAGGTTAAAAAGGATTAGCTTAGTTGGTAATCAGTTAGTTAAGTTAATATAAACACTATTGTTAGTGTTAAAATATTTAGCTTGCTATTTTAAATATTTACAACTTAGAGATTATGTAAAAGTACACATGCAAGAATATAAGTTTAGAGGTCCAGAAACTCTGGATGTATGCCTGAATCGACATTATAATTCAAATAAATTAATATCCTTTATTTATAATACTCTCCTAGATACTGACATTCTGTCATCAGAATCTTATAGACGAGCATGGGAGGACGAATTGAATCAATTTATAACACAAGATATATGGGATGAAAGTTTACAACATATACACCAATGTTCATTAAATACTAGACATTCCTTAATACAATTTAAAATAATACATAGATTACATTATTCGAAGACGAAATTAAATAGGATTTTTCCTAGTATCTCTCCTACTTGTGATAAATGTCAATTTCAAGAAGCTAATTTAACTCATATTTTCGTAACTTGCATAAAAATGCAAAATTTCTGGTTGGAGATTTTTTAAATAGTTTCTAAAGTTATCAATAAGCAATTGGATATGGATCCAAAATTAATTATATTAGGATTATCAGAACATACTACAAACTTTACAACAAGTCAGGTACATTTTCTTGATTACAGTTTAATAACTGCGAAAAAATTAATACTTAAATTTTGGAAAAAACCAATAACCCCCACAATCAAAATGTGGACTACGGAAATGACAGAGACCCTGCATTTGGAAAAAATAAGATTTGCCTTAATTGACAAACCTGAGTTATTTTTTAAAATATGATCTCCATTTATTGAATTTTTAGAAAAGTAAATGGGTTTGGCACAGGACTAAAATAAAAAATTTAAATTAAAAGTTGAAACTTGAGTTTAGGGTTGGATGTACAACTGTGGTTATTGTCTCCCGGATCTACCCCCTTTAATTTTTATAGTTATACCTTTTTTTAAATTTTCTTATTCTCTCTTTCCAATAGTTTATAGTTTTTTGTTTTTTTTTCTTTCTGCTTTATTTTTTATTTTCTCTCTTTAAAAATTTTAAATTTGAGGCTATGTAAGAACTTTGTAACAAATTTGTCTTTTATTTCTATTTGTACATATGCTTTTCAAAAAAAATAAATATATATATATATATATATATTTAGCTTGCTGGATAAAATTATACATGCAAACAATTGATGGATTGTATAGGTTTATGCAGAGGGAGGCAGTGGAGTGTGACAATGTACGAGTACCTTTATGAACAGAGTGTTCCAATGTGCTAGATTTCTAACATTGCCATTTAGTCAAATGTTCTTGCCTTCTGTTTATATATAGTTTTACCTCCTGTGATTTGCTTATTGACACAGTAACACAAAATGGCTAATGGTTGCTACAGCGACGGACTGCAGAAACTGTTCAACAACTGGGTGAGGTACAATTGTTTCGTTAGGATCTGGGGAAAAAAAATCAATGTTGCATTTCTCAAGCCTGGTAAGTGCCCTCAACCATCACTATTACACTGAACACAGAAAAAAGCTCTGCCATTGTGTTTTACAATGGCCAAATTCCAGGTAACTGTACTAGCATTGATCCATCCAAACGGATGGAGTTTCCACAATGACAACAATCTAGTGAAAGCAGGCTAAGCAGGAAATTTCACTCAGATCAAGCACATTACAACAGCTGCTATGGTCACAAATACAACGTGAAAAGTAATATCAGAGTCCAAAATCTCTGGAAACTTCAAATTCAAAAGTGCATCCTATCATGATTTGAATTTGAATGCTTCTCCTAAGTTACTCCATGGACAATAGTATTTCCGGAAGTCACAACTCTGCCCATGCAAGCTTGATACGTTGTTGAATGGCAGCTACAGAATCGTCACAAGCTGCCTCAAGCCAACAAACATCACCATACATGTCTTTGCTGCAATATTACTACCACATATCAGTAGACCTGTAGGTAGCATGAAAAGTACAAACAGAGGAAACCAGATTCCTTTTACAAACTGCTGCAGGATACCATGTGAAAAGCACAAAGTCAGCTTTACTGCTACAACCACCTACAAAAAAGTTCTGGTGGTGCAACTTAGGGACCTGAGAATGGAGATCAGAGTGACTGGATAGTTTCCATTGAGGCAGAGGAAAAATAGAACATCTCATGGCCTCCGAACTGCCTTCATATCTAGGTGTGCAGCCAAAATGGTGAAATGGGGCCATATTACAGTACCTGAGACATATAATCAGAACAAAAGCACGCAACAAAAAAGCTTTTCACTGTACACATGGCAATAAACTAAACTAAACTACAAAGGATAGCCCATCCAACGCTTCTTGTTCCGCTGACATCTAGAAGGCAGTCCATATATGATTTGGGATCTTCTCAAGGCTCACTCACAAACTTTTCATTGTATCCATTAATATATGACTTTGGCTTCGTCCAAACAGTTTCTAATTTTAGATTTTCTGAATGAAGACCCTTCCTCTAAAACATTTATCACATCCATTGTTATCAGGGTTATTTGTCCACACTTCTTTTGTCCAATTTTCCTCTTCTCTTCTAAACTTTAAGTATTCTGGAATACTTAATTCTGAACTTTTGAAATTCTGCAACCCTACAGGGTCTTAGGGTCACATAACATGAAACAAGCCCTTCTGTCCACTTTGATAATTGAGATTCCATTATCCCAACTAATAATAATTCCATTTTAATTCTCACATTCCCATCAACCCCAGACCCACCTGCACACCAGAAGCAATTTACAGTTGTCAAATGATCTCCTAGTCTTGGAACACCTGGGGGCACCTTACCCACTCACATGGAAAAGATACAAACTATACACAGATAGCACAGGAGATAGACACAAAACGTTGGAGTAACTCAGCGGGACAGGCAGCATCATTGAATCTGGGCCTCTGCAGTTGTGAGGGAGCAGCTCAACCAGCTGCACCATTATGCCACATGTGTTTCTGCATTGACGATGTGATCAAACCCATTCATTTCAACCTGCAGCATGGAACACTATGTATTTTTTGTATCTGAGGAACTGCCTTTGTGGCCTATAAATGCACTCCAAATATTCTGCTTTTCTACAATTGTTACTTTTGTATCAAAAGTAATTTCGTTACTGAGAGAAAATTTCAATATGATAATTTCTTTTCAAATATGATAATTTCTTTTCACAATTTCCCTTGGTTTTCTATTGAGCTGACTCCTACTTCAATAATTTTGACATACTTCATCCAAAGACTAATAATCAAATACATTTTAAATAGCAAAAGAGGGTGTGGAATATATCTGCACATAGCTTGTAATGTGAATCTGTAAGATTACCCGATGTAGAGCTTTTGATAAAGTAAAGTAATTTAACTAATAGCTCAGACTTGCTGTCTCCATTTCTGGGTCCCAGACAACCGATTAAACTCTCATCTATCAGTAAAAATCAAAATACATTCCATCTGCTGACTATTGTATCAAATTAAAAATATATGTGCAAAATTGAGCTGATGGCATGATTTGCTTTGGCTTTATTATCACGAAGACAAAGTTTGCTCTCAATGGAAAGTTCTATTTGATATATTGTCATGAGCTATTCTGTACTAAATTTTGATGAGTTTTATGCTCGGTGAACGATTTCTTCAGAGAAGCTGACACAGGCCATCTTCACTCCTCTGGAAACATGATGCAAACCTTATTTATATGGGAAATTCATTGTCAGCAAATAAAGGTGGAAGATTGGGATGAGCTCTGATGAAATTGCCTGGTTCTTGCATTTCTGACACACAAACTTTCATTGTAAAAAAATGTTCCTTGGATGGAAATCCTGAAGGAACAATATTATAATTCATATGAGAAACAAGAAGATGTGGAAACAATCTTGAATTTGAGCATTTAAAAAGAAAGTATGCAAGGTAACACTATTACCGCATGTGGAAGAAAAGATGCTAGATCTTTTCATGTGTTTTTGAGTTTTAAATTTCTGTGTAGAAATCAATGCATAAAAATGTCAGTGCACAATAGTGTTTTGTTAAGTGCTATGCAATTGAAATTTGATTTTCTTTCAGGAGCAAAACAGGATAAAAATAATTTCTAAATTTTTCACACCAGTCTGGAAATTTTACGTCATTTCAGCTATGAATCACCCTTACACCCTTGATGTGATTTCAGCATCAGAGGCCCAATGAATGGCATCTTTCCTCATACGAAGATCCTTTTGGAACTTGGACTATGTTGACAGTGCATAGTCCCTCTCCAACACCACCCGGGCACGGATGTAATGCCGGAAAAGGGACAGGCAGCCGACAAGGGCAGAGCGCTCTTCCGCCTGGCGCCGTGACTCGCGGATGGCCAGCTTGGCCAAGCCAAGGAGCAACCCAACCAGGACATCTTCAGCCCTACCCTCTCCCCGACGCATAAGGTGTCCAAAGATGAGGATGGTGGGTGAGAAGTGCAGCCAGAAGGCAAGGAGCAGCCCCTTTAGATATTGGAACAGCGGCTGCAGCCTCACACACTCCATGTACACGTGGTGCACAGACTCTTCCAGCCCGCAAAAGTGGCAAGCGGCTGGCGAGTCTGTGAACCGCGAGAGAAACAGGTTGCAGGGGACAACTTGGTGCAATACCGTCCACCCCAGGTCCCCAATGGAGAGGGGCAGAATCCCAGCATATAGGGACCCTCGCGATCGGAAGGCAACACCGATCGCCATTTAATGTCCGGACGGTGGACCAGGGTGAGGAAGTGCAGGATTTGGAGGAGGGGCCCGTAAGGGACACGCCTCCCTGCATCTCAGAGGGAGATAAAGGGTGCCGAGGAAAGACGGCTCATGTTGTGTGGGACCGGCTCCCGGGAAGGAAACCCCTTAGCAGGGGTTTGCTCAGCCGCAAGTGCTCCACACGTTTGAGCCCCCTCGACACCCAGTGGGGCAAGGGCTGGCTGCTCTCACGCCTGGCCGTCGCCCTCCGCCGGCAGAGGTGGGACCCGGTCGAAGGCAATCAGGTTCCAGATTCTCAGCAAGTCCCGTTAGAAGCAGGACGGCACAGCTGAGGTACGCGGCCCACCATCGGGATCCGCATACCTCCTTGAAGGCTCGTTGGAAAAAGAGCGTCGCCAGCACATGCCACCTGGGAGGACGCTCTGAGTTCAGGTATCTCTGCAGGGTCCTGAGGCGGAGAGCCGCCAACTGGGTGCGACTGCACACCAGCGACTGCCTGCCCTCCTCAATCAGGAGACTCAGGACCACTGCAGAGCCCAGTGCTTTCTGTTGCCCCAGAAGAAGTCCACCGACTTCTTCTGGATGATCCAAGCAAAGGTGGCTGATGGGACCAATGTGGTCAATCTGTACCAGAGCATGGAGGCCACGAGTTGGTTAATGACCAACACCCTGCCCCGGTAGGAAAGCACTCTGAGGTGACCCGACCAGCGCCCCAGCCAGGCGACGACTTTCAACTCCAGCTCCTGCCAGTTCTCCAGCCAGGTCTCCGCAAGGGACTAAGGTAGACTCCCAAGTAGAGAAGGCGCATGGTGCTCCACTGGAAAGACCGCATCTCCTCCGGGAGGGAGCCCACCTGCCAGGGACCCACCAGGAGTCCAGAACATTTCCCCCCAGTTGATCCTGGCAGAGGAGGCAGCCGAGAAGACTCGTTGGCACTCGTGCATCCTCTGCAGGTCGGCGGGGTCGGTGACCATGGATTTGGATCCGTGACTTCACGTACGCGCCTCAGGATTGCTCTAACTGCAGCTCCTTCAGCGCATCCTTCTTCCCTTGGTATTCCCTCCAGAGGGTCGGATCCACACCGGTTTGACTTAGACGCGAATGCAAATCAAGCAGCTCGCTCCCGAGCTGTCTGACCTCTTGGTTGACCCTCCAGTGTACTCCTGACAGAAACACCAAATGTAGGCCTTGCCCATGTCCCGCCATAGGCACAGGGAGTGAAATCTTCCTTGCTTCCCCTTCCAGGTAGTCCAGAACCTCTAAAACAAGTCCCAGAAACAGCGATCCTCCAGCAGCCGTTTGTTAAAGTGCCAGCATGCAGACCCTGCCCACTAAACTCTGCCCACACCAGGTGGTGGTCTGAGCACGGCACCGGCCGCATGGAGGCCACTGAAACGCGGGAGACGTAAGCCTGAAAAGGCGGTCGATGCGAGAACCACCCCCCTCTCACCTCCTGGAGAAGGCACTAGATTTGGGGTGGAGGTTCCTCCAGGTGTCTACCAACTCAAAGGAGCCCACAAGCTCCTTCAACTACTTCACGGACTCCTGGCCGCGCTGGATACCGGAACGGTCTCCTTCCTCGAGGGTACAGTTGTAGTCCCCCCAAGGATCACGCAGTCGCCAGGATCGATGGAGATCAACAGGGTAGACACCTCCCGGAACAGGCGCATCTGCCACATTTTGATTTTAAAAAATGGCACGCCATCCAGATGCACGGCCAAGTGAAGCAAGTGGCCTGGCACCAGTTCCTGGACCTTTAGGATTTCTGGCCAAAGAAAATGGCCACCCCACTGGAAATGGTGCTGAGGAGGCTCATGAAAACCTCATCACCCCACTCCTGGAGCCAGGTGGACTCGTCTCCTGGGATGGTGTGGGTTTCCTGCAGGAAGCTCACCGCATATTTCCTATCCCCCAGGGTTGAGAGATGATTAAACCTGCGGAGAGGCCACCTGCTGCCATTTATGTTATAACTGGCTCTGGTGATCACATGTCAGGAGTACACTAGATCTCCTCACCAGTCCCCCGGTCACAGACAGCAGAGCCGCTCCTCCCCTTACCTAGGTGGATTGGCGGTGCGTTTCACCGTCAGGATCTTGGCAACAAGGGACGCTCTACTGATCCCTCAACCCTCAGCAGGAATGACGATGCTCTGGGCCTTGGCGTCATTTTCCAGGTCGTCCAAGAAGGACCTGAGCTGTCACCAGTGGTTCCCCTTCACCCCCGTTCCCACCCTGCCCCTCCCCCTCATTCTGAGGATGAGGTTCAGCGAGCTGGTGCGCCCTTGTAAGTTCGGCCACCGGAGAGAGGCCACTCTGGGCCGATGTTGGGCTCCCTCGGGAGGGAGAGAAGGGCTGGTTTCCCCTATCCCCTCCTCGCCTACCGTTCCCAGCTCCACAGGCATGCTCTGTGCCTCGTCCTGGATGGGTTGCTCTTGGGCTAAGTCGGGTGAATGATGCGGGACTCCCTCCCCTACAGGAACCTCCCCTTGCTCCATTACACCCGAGTGGTCCCCATCACCCTCCGCAGAATGCCCTCCAGAGCATGGGACCGGGGCCAGAACCAGAGGGAGGGAGTCTTCCTTCACCACAGTACTCCACTCCCCCCTGGAGGATTCGCATAGGTCCCCTTTCCGCTCTTCCCTAGAGATTCCTCCTTCTTTTTTTCGAAGGAGAGGAGCTCACAGGCTCTGGGGTCACCTGAGCAACCTTCATCTGCGGCTCCCCCTCCTCCCGCCCGATCCCCTCCGTCCCAGGCTGGATTATGGGGCTTGCGGACTCCCTGACGGGAAGTGACGGGAAGTTCGTGTCTCCGGGGGTTTTGATCCTCAGGTGTTTCACCTTCCACCTTGCCCCAATTCTTTTGATCCTCCCCACCCCCACCCCCACCCACGCTCTGCGCAACCCCAGAGTTCTTTGACTCAACTACAGGGGGAGTGGCAGTGGGGGGGGTTAGTGGCACCGGAGACGGAGGCCCCAGCGCAGGAGTTGGGACAATTCCTCCGAATATGCCCCACTTCCTTGCAGGCATGGCACCTTTGGCGCTCTGATGTCTAGAAGATGGTGAAGTCTCGCCCATCTTGATGGACACAGATGCACCCGTTGACTTCCTCCTCCCAGTCCAGCAGCATAGTCAGCTGGCGCCAGAGGGAAAGAATGTGCTGCAGCTCCTTCCTGCGGAACCCCATGGATATCAGTGTGATGTTCGTGAGGACCTTCCCCAGGTTGTGAAGGTGGGGAAGGGAGGTCTTGTTTGTGATTCAGGGTGGGATGTTGGACAGGACCACCCGCTGTGCGGTGGACACTAAGGGCTTGACCTGCAAGAAATCTTCCCCATCCTGACCCCTTTAGTCACCATAGCACTCCACGGACTCAACAAAGAACACGCCCTTCCCAAACATCTTGCCCACGTACACGATGCCTGCGGGCTTGGCCGCCACGGTCACAGCAGCCTTGTAGTCCTCCAGGTTCATTTGGGGGGGGGGGGGCAAGAAGCACCTTATCCCATGCTCGAAAGGTAGGTTCCTCATGTGGAACCGGTCCCCAAGAGGAGCAGCCGAAGTAGCTGCCTTTGCATAGCTCCTCGAAGGCCCGGATTCCCCAGAACAGTGATCCTGCATGATATCAGGCACTACAATGAAAAAAAACTCTTACACAAAATACCAAACAGACACAGACAGTTCAAATGGCACAAGGCCAAGTCCACACACACAAACAAATGTGGAGCAGTTCGAGGGAGGGAGGTGAGTGGGTGTTGCCTCGAAGGTCGACAATGGCGGCTCCCAGGAAAGCTGCTGCGTCACGACCTCTTCGCACGGCCATCTCGGCTCTCCTGCATTCGCTGGCGAACTGCAGACTTTTGCTGGTCTTCGGTGCTCCTGCAGCAACAAAACGGATTCGCTTGCAGTCTTCGTGGTTGGAAGCCTCCTATCTCCGAGAGAAAGGAGGCTCCTTCAGCTCCAGGTTTCAAGGTCGCGGAAGAAAGTCGAGACCATGCAGAAAAACATCCCACACCGCACGAAAGCAAGACCGGCCGGGTCAGCAGCGATGAGGCAGTAAGGGGGGGGAGGGGTTGTTCCGGACGCAGCTGTAACAGTCCAGTAATGTTTTTTCCCCCCTTTGGTGCGCCAGTTTCCTGGCAGGTTGCCAGCTTCAGTAGTGGGAGCTGTGCAGTTTGCTGATAATACTGCTCGCAGCCCCAAAACACGCAGAAAAGTTTTAAAAGATTTCTCCAGCAACGCAGCGATACCCAGAGATGCTTAATTATTTAAAAACAATATTTACAATACAATAAATCAAAACAGAACCCATCACCAGAATACAATACAAACAAATATACCAATTGAAACTATTATACACTTATATTACAATCCCCATCCAGGATGCATCCAATCCCCCGCGGTGCCCAGCGGTCCCGGAAATCCTCCAGGGTGCCCATGGACAGCGCGTAGTCCCTCTCCAACACCACCCGGGTGTGGGTGTAACCCCAGAAAAGGGGAACACGTAACCAGCTTGGAGGGGATGATAATATTGAATGTCGAGCTGCAGTCTATAAACAACGGCCTGATGTATATGTTTTTATTGTTCAAGTGGTCAAGTGCAGAGTGCAGAGCCAGTGAGATCGCATCTTTCATTGACCTGTTGTGACGGTAGGAAAATTGTAATGGGTCAAGGTTCTTGTTGAAGTAGAAGTTGATATGCGCTATTACCAACCTATTAAAGCACTTCATCAACACGGATGGCATCATGGTGGCGAAGTGGCAGAGCTACCGCCTTGCAGCGCCACAAACCCGAGTTCGATCCTGACTGCTGCTGCTGTCCATATGGAGTTTGTACGTTCTCCCTGTGACGTGGTATCACTTTATATCATTCCAATTTGAAACTACATGGTTAAGAGAATTTAATGACAATTTTAAATAATAATTTAACTAAAAATGAAAATGGAAGAATAGAAAAGTTGAGGACTACTGAAGGATTAGATTAGGAATTTGTCAGGGCAGAGTACCCACAGAGGAAGAAAAGAAAGGAGACTTGCAGATAGGAGAGATGGAACAGAGGAAACTGTGAAAGGAGAAAAAAATAATGAAACAAAAAAGTAATGGCTGATCAAAAGTGGCATCCAAAACTCGTAAACATAGGCACCTGACAACCATCAGGATATTAAATACTGTAACCTCCAACTAAACTCCAAACTACTTGGGGGCATTTTTTTTGTCTTTGTACTATTATTGTTTTTTTATTTATATACAGAATTGTTTTTGTCATTTATTATGGTGTTTACATAGTAGTATGTTTACATATCTGTTGTGCGGCTGCAAGTAAGAATTTCATTGTTATGTTATGGAACATATTACAATAAAACACTTGACTCTTTTGATAATTTGGAGATAAATACTATGTATATACTGTGTACTGGGAGTGAAAAAGGAATATAGGTATTCATAGCAAGTAAATTAAAATTTAAATCAGATGTTCTTTGATTTAGATTTTTAGATTTAGAGATACAGCGCGGAAACAGGCCCTTCGGCCCACCGGGTCCGCACCGCCCAGCGACCCCCACACATTAACACTATCCTACACACTATCCTACTACATTGATGGAATGTTTAGTAGCGATTCAAGGGCAGCATAGTGGAGCAGCTGGTAGAGCTGCTGCCTCACAGTACTAGAGACCCAGGTTCGATCTTAAGCTCAGTTGCTGTCTGTGTGAATTATGTGTTCTCCCTGTGGGTTTCCTCAGGGCGCTCCGTTTTCCTCTCACAATCCAAAGACATGTGGGTTTATAGGTTAATTGGCTTCTGTAAATTACCCCGACTGTATATTGAGTGGATGCTAAAGTGGGATAACATAGAACTATTGTGAATGGGTGATAAATGGTCGGCATGGACTTGGAGGGCCGAAGGAGCTATTTCTATCCTCTATAACTAAACTAAACTTAATGTTGAAAAGTGTCAACATCAATCACTGCAGAACTGTTATCTGATTTCAGAGACAGGCAGGGAAAGCAAGCCAAATCCAGAAGCTCATTAAGGAACCATTTTTGTCTACATTCTAAAGGTGAATGAAGTACTTGGGAAGCACATTGGAATATCTTAGGTTGTGAAGAACACAAGATGAATGCAATCTTGCTTTCCCACTCTTTCATTCTTTAGAGGTAATTTCTAACACCAAAATTATCTTTGCTTTAAGTTCATATAACAAGCTTTGCTGAAGGTTTTCTGTAAGCTTAAAGCATATTATCAAAGTAGAAATAATGTTGCAAAATGTCTTCCTCCTATGATTACTTCAGCAGCCGTTGACTCGATTATTATTGCACAATGAAAAGTGATATTTTTTCCTGAAATTTGCTTTTGTTGTTAATCCTGTTAGTCAACTCTATCTGTGGTTGCATGAAGCTGCATGGTAACATATTTTCCCATCGTCAACTTGTGATCTGAATGGTACTGTTTCAGTTTCGGTGTGAACTTCCTGATCTTATCATACCTCAGTTACTAAAGGAAAGGATCCAATGAAAAGACCAGTCCTACTGCCTTTCAAGCTCTGTGGCCGTACACTACAAGATCCCTTGCCATTTTAATATCCTCCCATTTATTGTCCATTCTCTTGCCAGAGATTCTGGCACAGTCCTGACCTCTGGTACTGTCTATGTGCATTTTCTCCTTGTGACCGAGTGCGTTTTCTCCAGATGCTCCGGTTTCCTCCCCCATCCCTAAGATGTGTGTTTGATGGGTTAATTGTCCACAGTAAATTGCCCCTAGTCAAATCGTAAAATTGGGGGGAATATGAGTAGGTGGTCGAAGGTTGCCACAGATTTGGTAGACCGAAGGGCCTATTTCCATGCTGTGTATCTCAATGGCTCTAAGTGGTTTGACTAGTCTGCTTGTGGGAAGGTACAATCAGTTTCAACATCAACAAAATACCTGAGCACAGCTTAAATTATTCTAAACAGACAACTCCCTATGGATGGGCGGTTTTTATTTCTAGATACCAAAATGAACAAGGTAATGTGATCTGTGATAGACTAGCACTGATCTGGAAGGCACAGTGGTGCAGTTGGTAGAGCTGCTGTCTCACAGTGCCAGACATCCGGGTTCAATCCTGACCTCTGGTGCTATCTGTGAGGAGTTTGCATGATCTCCCTGTGACCGTGTGTAGTTTCCTCCGGGTGCTTCAGTTCTTTCCCAATCCTAAAGACATGTGGGTTTGTAGGTTAATTGCCTCTGTTAATTGTCCCTAGTGTGTAGTCAGTCGATGAGAAATTGGAATAACATAGAACTAGTGTGAACAGATTTTCAATGGTCGGCTTAGACTCGGTAGGCCAAGGGTCTGTTTTCATCCTGTATCTCTAAACTAAATTTTAAAAATTTAAAAAGTTGGGAATACTTTGTAGGTCAGGCAATATCTTTGGAAAAAGACCTAACATTTAGGATTGATAATTTTTCATCAGAGCTCATGAAAGGTCACTTACCTAAAACATTAACTTTGTTTCTCTCTCTCCACAGATGCTCTCTGGCCTGCCGATCATTTCCAGTATTTACTGTCCTTATAGCAGATTTTTGGCATCTGCAGTATTTTGCTTTTATATCCCAAAATGGGTGTATTAATAAATGCCGATCTGATCCTGCTAAACGGGAAACAAACTATGTCAGAAAGCATCAATGATAATGATTATACTATTTCCATCTGCACACCTTTTTCATCCTTCATTTCTTTCTTTCTTCATCTTAGACAATCCCTTGAGGCAGCCCTTAAGTATTCTGGTTCTATGGGTTCTGAAGTGACTGATCATGTCAAGGTGGAACCACAGACGTTTACACAGAATATGGCAGGTGGATGGGTAGTTTGTGAAGTGATGTGTTCTTTCCTTTGTTTACGCTGGGCTTAAGTATGTTACCAATAATAATGCTCTCAATATCATCCCAAACACTGCTATTCCTTTTCTCCAGAGATGCTGCCTAACCTGCAGAGTTACTCCAGCTTTTTGTGTCTACCTTCAGTTTGAACAGTCATGGCCAATAGATTCCTCTGAATCAGTGGGTAGGTTACATTTTTTTCAAGGAGCCTTTGAGCACATCCTTGAATCTTTTCTTCTGTCCACCTGGTAATCTCTTCATGTGACAAAACTTGTAACAGAGTATTTGTTTCTCGAATGTTGTGTCAAGGTACAAATGATATAGCCTGTCCAACGGAGCTGACTGATTATAATTGGAGGCTTCTTTTCCCATGACAACCTTTTTGCCTTACACCATTGACTCTTCTTCAGGGAAGGGTCTTGACCCAAAATGTCACCTATTCCTTTTCACCAGAGATCTGCCTGACCCATTGAGTTACTCCAGCATTTCGTGTCTATCTCAAGTGATAGGTGGATCCAGGTGAGAAAGTTTTGATTGGCTGTGTGTCAGGTGGGGAGGTGAAGGATGGAGATGGTGGGAAGTGTAGACAAAAGGGTGTAAATGATTGAAGATGATAAGAAAGGAAGTCGGGGATGAAATGTAGAACTGGAGGGAGCGAGGAAACACAAGTACAGCAGATGCTGGACTCTTGCGTAGACACAAAGGCTGGAATAATTGGAGATGCCCTTCAGTGAACTTTGCCGACTGGCCCATTCCAGACTGCAGGAGCACGTGCTGAAGCTTGGTGCAGCTAATGTGAAGACTCTGTGGGGCAGGACCACAGTGTAAAGTACTTCTGCTGCTGGATATTGAGGGTCTGGGTCTGGTGGAGACACCCTTCAATCAACGGAAGGGATATCATCACTGAGGGCCTCATGAGTGGCAAGGTTATTTTGTTTGAAGACATGTGTGAATACGACTGAGTATGATACTATTAAATCTACGGTGTAGTGAATGTATGAATAGTTTATTTTGCAGAGGGTTTGTTTTGTTTATATATTTTAAACAATATATTGTTAGCGGATTATGCAGCATCTCTGGTGGTGGTAAGATCCTGACATTAAACGTCGCCCATCCATGTCTTCCTGAGATGCTGCTCTGCCCCGCTGGGTTACTCCAGCACGGGGGGGGGGGGGGGGGGAGAGATGGTGGACAGCGTTTTGGAAGGTCACTTGATTCCCATCTCCCTGGACACATAGGAGGGCAGGTGAGGATATTTATCGATGGTGTAGGAAAATAACTGCAGATGCTGGTACAAATCGAAGGTATTTATTCACAAAATGCTGCAGTAACTCAGCAGGTCAGGCAGCATCTCAGGAGAGAAGGGATGGGTGACGTTTCGGGTCGAGACCCTTCTTCAGAGTGATTCGGGTCGAGACCCTTCTTCAGACTGACATATTTATCGATGAGGACACTGGTGCACAGGTTGTCCACGATTGAATGGTGGACACTGGGGCCCAATGGCCAGCGCTGACCCTCGCCGCACTTCCCCATTAACCCCACCTGCCTTGCCTGCACGACAGCCAATCATCGCCGAGGAGAATGGCTTTTAAACAAAGAGTGCCGGACGCCAGGCAGCGCCTCTCCAGCCGAAGACTGTATCAGAGCGCCGGCCGCAAACAACGGCAATCGCTTTCCTCCCGCGGCTCCATTTCGTATCTTTCTCTGGTACGCCGCGTGGATGTTGGCAGAGGTGAACCGGCTTCGGGCCGCCGGTTGCCCGCAGGACGTGGGTGCGGGCCGGCGGAGGGAGCACGCGGACTGGTTGGTGCGCGGAGGGAGCCGGCGGAGGTGGCGGCGGTGCTGCGTTGTTTGAGAGCGAGACGGAGCAACGGAAAGAAAGAAAGCTCGAGCCCGACCGCGAGCCCAGCCCCCACCCGCCCGTCGCGAGCCCAGCCCCCACCCGCCCGTCGTAAGTCCGACCCAGGCCTCGGGAAGCAACAGTAGCCGCCGCTCGAGCCCGATCGCCCATCTTCCGCGAGATCAAGTACCTCGAGCCCCCCCCCCCGCAGGACCAACAGCAGAAGCTCGAGGGCACCGCAGAGCAAGCTCGAGGCCGAGCGCGAGGCCGAGGAGCACAGCTCGAGCCCGAGCAACCGTCGACTGCCGCCGGCCGCGACCCGCACCGTAAGTCAGCAGCAACAGCAGCCCGCACCGCGGCAGGGTACGGACCCAGCCGAGAGTCGTCGGTGCCATGAGCCAGGCCGTGGAGTTCATCCCGCCGCCCGAGTGTCCGGTGTTCGAGCCCACCCCGGAGGAGTTCGCTGACCCCTTCAAGTTCATCAATAAGATCCGACCCATCGCCGAGAGGACCGGCATCTGCAAGGTTCGCCCACCGCAGGTAAGGCCTCACCCGAGGGCGAGCCCGGCAGGCGGCGGTAGCAACATCCGTGCTACACAAAACTTCTAGGTGCCAGAGAGACTCTCAACATGGCGGAGGCAGCGGGACCTTTCTTTGTGTAGGAGCGAGGCGGGAGGGAGACTTGAGGACGGAGGAGGGAGACTTGAGGGGGAGGACGGAGGAGGGAGACTTGAGGGGGAGGACGGAGGAGGGAGACTTGAGGGGGAGGACGGAGGAGGGAGACTTGAGGGGGAGGACGGAGGAGGGAGACTTGAGGGGGAGGACGGAGGAGGGAGACTTGAGGGGGAGGAGGGAGACTTGAGGGGGAGGAGGGAGACTTGAGGGGGAGGACGGAGGAGGGAGACTTGAGGGGGAGGAGGGAGACTTGGGGAGGACGGAGGAGGGAGACTTGGGGAGGACGGAGGAGGGAGACTTGAGGGGGAGGACGGAGGAGGGAGACTTGAGGGGGAGGACGGAGGAGGGAGACTTGAGGGGGAGGACGGAGACGAGGGGGAGGACGGGGGAGGGAGACTTGAGGGGGAGGACGGAGGGGGGAGGACGGAGGAGGGAGACTTGAGGGGGAGGACGGAGGAGGGAGACTTGAGGGGGAGGACGGAGGAGGGAGACTTGAGGTGGGGGGGACCCGTAAGGGCGGAGGAGGACCTGAGTAGAGGGGGCTGTGAGGGAGAGGAAGTGGTGGAGAAGGGGAATGTGAGGGAGAGGTGGTGGGGAGGGGGATTAGAGTGGGGTCGTCGGGTGGAGGGGGTGTGAAATGGTTTTGGAAACATTTAAGGCCATTAACATGCTCAATGCGTCTATGGAACCCTGTAAAATATTTTTGTTTATTTATACAGGGTTGGCAGCCACCTTTTGCTTGTGATGTTGATAATCTACATTTTACCCCGCGAATTCAGAGACTGAATGAACTTGAGGTATTTTTGCTTTTTGTGAAATATTTACAGGCCTTTGGTGAACATTGTATCACATGTGGGCAAATTTTTTAGGTATCATTTTTTAGATGTAATATTCTATGTTTTTCTTCCTTAAATATTTCCCTTGCCTGTTTCCCCATACCATTGTTTTTAAGTCTTAAAGTGGGAGAGATACTCAAGTTAAGAAAACTCTGCAGTGCAATAAGTTTTAATTGTATTTCATCATATCATATCATATATATACAGCCGGAAACAGGCCTTTTCGGCCCTCCAAGTCCGTGCCGCCCAGTGATCCCCGTACATTAACACTATCCTACACCCACTAGGGACAATTTTTACATTTATCCAGCCAATTAACCTACATACCTGTACGACTTTGGAGTGTGGGAGGAAACCGAAGATCTCGGAGAAAACCCACGCAGGTCACGGGGAGAACGTACAAACTCCTTACAGTGCAGCACCCGTAGTCAGGATCGAACCTGAGTCTCCGGCGCTGCATTCGCTGTAAAGCAGCAACTCTACCGCTGCGCTACCGTGCCGCCCGTATTTGTTTTAATTTGATCTAGTTTCCCCTGAGGTGCTACCTGTTGTGGTCTGATTTCTATGCATTACGTTGGCCTTTATCATTCCATCCCCAAAATAAAAAGAATTTCACACACTTTTCCTGTATGCTTTGAATTACTTAATTTGAGTAAATCTAGATAATCTGCAAATGGCACTGTGATATCCCCACCACACAATGTCTGGGGGGTGGGGTGAAAGTGAGTATTTTGTTGGATATAAAAAGATGATTCTTGCACATTGTGATTCTTTTTTCACTGCTGCCGATTAACTTAAATGTTTAAGCACCAGTTATCTTAAATTGATACACGCTACTTTCCACAAGCTGCTGCTAATTACTGTTGCTTTGTAACCCGCCCCGCCTTTGGCTCTATGTCCTGTGTGAACCGTGTCATGTGACCAAAGGCACTGTTCCTCCTACCTAACCTGATGTCCACAGCCACATCGTTGACATGGATCAGCTGGAGAAATCCAGTTGGGAAGAGAGTGCTATATTGAACCAATTTGGTATCTTTCAGAGTTTTCATGCTACACTGAGAAATGCAGACTCTTTGCACACTTGTGCCACAAAAATATCCAAAGCTTAGATCTAAAATGTATGAAGCCATTATCCACAATGGGATGATGTTTAAAAAAATAATCTTCTAGCCATAGGGATTTACAGATTGTAAGTGGATTGCCATGGTACAGTTTTGGAAATACAGGAATCTTTCATGCCTGTTGCCAATGGTCAACATTTGAGTTTGGTTACAACAATTGAGTAAGGGAGTCATGGTGTACTGTCCGGAACATGAGTCAACACTCTGCACCAGAGGGAACAGCGGGATGCAGGAATGAAGTCCTTGTCGGGATTCTATGATAGACAATTCTGCGATGGTCAATGTACAAACCGCATGCCATTTGTTTTGAGGGCAGGGAAATGCATAGGGAACAAGTTGGTGAGCCAAAAGTTGAAGTGTATGTAAGTACAGCAATTTAGGAAGGCAGCTTTGAGGTAATAGTTAGATTTGTAATAGCCAGCAAGAAAATTTTAAATGTTGGGAATGTTGGGAAGAGTCATAGAGCTACGAAGTTTAAGGTGTCTGTGTAAATACATTAGGCTGGTGCGCTGTGAGCATAAATAGATATGTCACAAGGAATAAGAAAAGGCCGCGCGGCTGCTTGAACCTGGTTTGTCAGTTAACAAGATGGCTGATCTACCTCAACACAATTTTCCTGTTATTTTGTAGCCTTTCCGATCTAGAAAATGAATGATTTGTGTTTTGATATGCTCCACAGCCCTTCAGGATATAATACTCTAAAGATTTGCATCTCAATAATTTCTCATTCAATTCTTAAATAATTCATATTTTGAGTCCATCACCTCTAGCTCCATATTCCATAAAATGAAACTTCTTTCCTTCAGAGTATGAGGAAAAAACACAAGTTATGGTCATTGGCTGAGGACCCAGTGATGCAAAACCACTAACACTGGAATTATGACTGAATGCCTTGGTGTCAGAGATGGGGAGAAGGCAGGAGAATGGGGTTAGGAGGGATAGATCAGCCATGATTGAATGGGGTAGACTGGATGGGCTGAATGGCCTAATTCTACTCCTATCACTCAAACAATATCTTTAAAGGAGTTATTTCTTCTACTTCCAGGGGGAAAAAAATAGAGCTGAGCTGCTCTCCTTGTACAGCAAACTCCCTCACAAAAAAAAGTTAGATGAGTTTTCATTGTGTTCCTGTTGTGGCAAGTATATGCTGTGTAAAGACCTCTGGGTACATTTTCAGCAAAGCTCTATATGATTACAGTAGGATGGGCATCTTTGCTCTGATACCTAAATCCTCATGTTACAGGTCAACCAAGAATTTGATTTCCTGATTGCTTGGTGATTTCCGCGTTAATTTTTGCAGGCTTGTTATAACTATATCCCATTTGAATTTCACTATTTCAAAGATTTCTTACCATTTAAAAAAGTGAAGAGCCAAGGAACAGTGCTGGAGTATATCAGTGGGTCAGTTAAGGCAGCATTTGTGGAGGGAATGACTGGGTGACATTTTGGGTTGGGTAGGTCCCTCCATGCTGATTGTAAAAGTTGATAATGTTAGCTGGGGGTGGGACAAAACATGGCGAGTGATAAGTGAATGCAGATGAGATGGGGTTGATTGGCAGATAAGTGGAGTAAGTGACAAGCTAGAGATGAAAAGAAGACAAAAGGGTGTCAGATAAGAGAAGAATCAAACGTAAAGCCAGAGTGAGAGATGGGGAGCAGGGGAGAGGCAGAGGGGTGTGATCATGGGAGAAATGGGTACCCACCTAGTTGGGAAGGGCACAGGAAAACCAAGGGGATGGGGGAGTATTACTTTCACTGGAGAATTATGTTCACACAGTTGGGTTATAACCTTGTCCACAGTATTTGGTGCTCTCTATGGGTTATTTTGTATCGATGAGACCTTGTAGACAAGGTTACTATTTTGTTGAACACTTGCTCCCTGTCCTCCAAGGCCTGCTGGATCTCTTGGTTTCTAACATTTATCTTCCCATTTCCATACCGATCTTTCTGTCCTTGACCTCTTGCCAAAGGGAGGCTACACACCTGCGAGCACCTCATTTTCTGCTGGAAAGCTTATGAAGCAATATATGGACATCAATCTGCATTACCCTAGGAAGAAAAGTTCAATGGATTACAGATCAGTGTCCATGATCATTTAGAATCAAAGATTAGTAGGTAAAACTACATTAGAGAAATGGCTATTGTTTTAAGGGTTTGCCGATGATACAAAGCTGGGTGGTAGTGTGAACTGTGAGGAAGATGCTATGAGGTTGCAGGGTGACTTGGACAGGTTGTGTGAGTGGGCAGATGTATGGCAGATGCAGTTTAATGTGGATAAGTGTGAGGTTATCCACTTTGGTGGTAAGAATAGGAAGGCAGAGTATTATCTGAATGGTGTCAAGTTAGGAACAGGGGACGTACAACGAGATCTGGGTGTCCTAATGCATCAGTCACTGAAAGGAAGCATGCAGGTACAGCAGGCAGTGAAGAAAGCCAATGGAATGTTGGCCTTCATAACAAGAGGAGTTAAGTATAGGAGCAAAGAGGTCCTTCTGCAGTTGTACAGGGCCCTAGTGAGACCGCACTTGGAGTACTGTGTGCAGTTTTGGTCTCCAAATTTGAGGAAGGATATTCTTGCTGTTGAGGGCGTGCAGCGTAGGTTTACTAGGTTAATTCCCGGAATGGTGGGACTATCATATGTTGAAAGACTGGAGCGACTAGGCTTGTATACACTGGAATTTAGAAGGATGAGAGGAGATCTTATCGAAACATATAAGATTATTAAGGGGTTGGACACGTTAGAGGCAGGAATCATGTTCCCAATGTTGGGGGAGTCCAGAACAAGGGGCCACAGTTTAAGAATAGGGGGTAGGCCATTTAGAACTGAGATGAGGAAAAACTTTTTCAGTCAGAGTTGTGAATCTGGAATTCTCTGCCTCAGAAGGCAGTGGAGGCCAATTTTCTGAATGCATTCAAGCGAGAGCTGGATAGAGCTCTTAAGGATAGCGGAGTCAGGGGGCATGGGGAGAAGGCAGGAACGGGGTACTGATTGAGAATGATCAGCCATGATCACATTGAATGGCGGTGCTGGCTCGAAGGGCTGAATGGCCTCTTCCTGCACCTATTGTCTATTGACATGTTCCATGATACTGACTCGGAAAAGATAATGAATTGAAATAAAACGGGAAGAAAGGAGTCTGATGTATGCTAGGTGAATAATTCAGTTTAACGTGGCCTTTGCAAAGACATCAGGGACACCAAGAAACAATTCCAGACCAAGTTTGAATACCAAATTGACACCAGTTGATTATGGCAAGGCTTGTATGCAGCGAGTTGCAAAGCAAAGTGGGGCAGCATCGTTGGCACCAACACATCCATCCCTGATGTGTTTAATGCATTCAATGCTTGTTTTGCACAGAATGTCAGTATCTTGGTAGCACATGCCCTGACTGCCTTTGGTGCACCTGTCTCCATGATTACTATAACAGACATTAGATTGGCTTTCCTGAGAGTGAACCCATGGCCAGTGACTGGCCTGGATGCGCAGACCAGCTGGCAGAAGTATTTGTGGACATCTTTAATCTTCCATTCCAATTTGAGGTTCCCACCTGCTTTAAGAAGACCACTATCAACTCCCTGCCAAAGAAAAGCAAGATACTGCGCCATAATTGCCATCCTCCAGAGGCTTGACGTTGACCATCATGAAGTGCTTTGAGAGGTTGGCCATGGTGCACATCAACTCCATCCAAAATTCACTGATCCACCACAGTTCACCTCTCATATAACAGGTCCTCAGCAGATGGCATCTCTATGGTCCTACACTATTTGCTGGAACATTTGGATTATTAGAATATCAGACTCTTATTTATTGACTATAGGTCCACCTTCAATACCATAATTCCAACTAAGCTTGTCTCCAAACCCCTGCAGATAGGGGTTTGGAGACCATCTGCATCTAGATCCTCCCCAATCTGACCCATGCACCACAGTTAGGAATGATAAGTGACAAAACACCCTCCACCATGGCTGCATTCTTAGCCTTTTGCTGTACTCCCTATACATACACGAATGTGGCCGAATTGTGCTCTAAACTTCAGTTACAAATTTGCAAATTGACACCACCTTAGTGGCCAGATCTCAAACTGTGATGAGACTGAGTACAAGAAGGGAAGCGAGAGAGCTTTGTAGTGTGATATCTGGACAGCAGCCTCTTTTTTCCCCGTTGTCAGCAAAACAACGGATCTGGTCATTGAGTTTAGGATATGGTGGATTACATGCCCCAATCTGCATCAACATTGCTGAAGTAGAGACGGTTGAGAGTTCAAGCTTCATGGTGTAAATGTCACTAGTTTTGTCCTGATCCAACCACATTGGTGCTACAACGAAGAAACCAGACCATTGACTCAGGACATTTGGATGTTACGACTAGTGACGTACCAGATGCAACATAGAAAGAGTCCTATTGGGATGTATCGCAACTTGCATAGGAAGTGCTCTCCCCAAGACTAATGAAATTGCAGGGAGTTGTGGACTTGGCCCAGTCCATGACACGAAGCAGCTTCCAATCTCTACATCCCCTCTCCTCAACTCCATCTGCACTTCGTACTCAAGGGCCATTCACACCCTGTTTATTCTCTTTTGTTCCCTCCCCCATCAGGCATAAGTTTCAAAAGCTTGAAAGCATTTACCTCCATTTTCAAGAACAACTTCTTCCCCCATTGTTATATGACTTGAATAGTCCTCTCATCTCTAAGAGTGAATTGCTAACCAGCCTTGTTGTGAACTTTGCACTTTTATCTGCACTTTGTCTGTACCTACAACATTATATAATGCAAATAATTCCTTTCAAGTTTTATATTGTCCATTGTACTGATATGGTATGATTGTACAGGTATTTCAGTACAACGTGATGGTTACGTTCCTTAGAAACCTAGTGTTATGGAAAATTGGGGGGGGGGGGGGAATATTGTCAAATTAGTTGGGAGCTCGAGTGTTTCAGACTTGCAATTAAGTTTTTTTTTCATGCAGGATTTTCAAATTAAATATCTTCGAAAGCTATAAATTTATTTTTTACTGCAACATGAAAATACTAAAGGCTGCATGATGCACTTAAGAAAATCATTAGACAAGTGTCAGTAGAAAATGTCTGTTTTTAATTTCAATGACCACCTATGGTGAAACTGAAATAACAGGAACTGCAGATGCTTCTTTCTGCCAATGATAGAACACAAAATGCTGAAGTAAATCAGTGGGTCAGGCAGTATCTCTGGAGAAAACAGAAAAAACTGACCATGGTTTTGAGTGACAATTGTGACTGATTGCTGCAGAAAAGTCGCATGGAAACAGTTTTTTCTCCCCAAGATTTTTCCAATACAGTCTTTTTATCTGGCTGTCAATTTTCAAAGTAACTTAAATGGTTCTCCAGTTCCCAGTCAAAATTGTGTTATAACCACTTGACCCGAGTAACACTGTTCCCTAATTTGTCATTCAAGTTGTATCCAATTGAGATTATGGGTACATCATATGATATCTAAACTTGAGTATGGTATTATTAACCTGCCTAGTACACAACACAACTATCTTGGTAAACAATTATAAACCAATAACAATGGTGGTGAGGAAATAAAGGAAGAAATAGTGATTTAGAATAGTTTAGGTTAGATGAGGACAGTCGGCCTGCATTTGTTAAAGAAAAATATATTTTACTAAACTGACTGAAGCAATTTCAGAGCAGGTTAATAAACTGAATCAAGATAATTTCTGAAGGCATTTGAGAAACACTTATGAGATTAGTTACCAAAATTGAGGATGATTGAATAAAATGATCTGAAATTGGCTTCAGCCAGAAAAAAGGTGAACTCCCTTTTGGAATTCCCCCCAATTTTCAAGATTGTTATTCAGATGTGCTCCCTGCTGGTGGTACTGAACATTAATATATTAATGAAAAAGGTCATAAAATGCTAGAGTAGGATCATGAGTAACTGAAGAAGAGTCCTGACCCAAAGTCACCAACTATATTCTCCAGAGATCTGATTGCCAGTGGGGGAGGAACCAGAACGACACACTGAACTCCAAATATGGCCTAACCAAAGTTTTATGAAGCTGCAACATTACTTTGTATCTCTTGTACTCAATGCTCTGACCAATTGAAGTCAAGCATACCATAAGCCTTCCTTGTCACTCTCTACCTTTGTTGTGACTTTTGGAGAGCTACTATGGATTTGGACCCCACCTTTAACTGTTTGCTTTCTCTTGGTATTTGGTCCACCCCGAAGTGCAACACCTCGCACTTGCCTGGATTGAACTTCATATGCCTTTTCTCAGTCCATGTAACTACTCTGTATCTGTTAAGCTTTTTTCACTGTCCATGACTCCACTAATTTTAGTGACATCCTCCAACTATCTAACATCCCTGTGGAACACCAGTGGTCATAAACCTCCAGCCAGAATGACATCTTTCCATCGTCCTCTATTCTCTGGGTAGGTCATTTCGGTATCTTAAACTACCAAGTCGCCATGGACCCCATGCATCTTAATCTTAGGCATTGGTTGTTAAAATTTCAAAGTTATGAAACAACATCAAATTTACAGGGATGGTGAATAGACTGCAAGAGGACATAGATGAATAAGCAGAGATATGGAAGATGTAGGAGTGATGCATATTGGCAGAAGGAATGAGGTTTTTCCTCGTATCTCCTTAAGTGCAAAGAGTGGTTATGACGTGGAAGGCACTGCCTGCTACAGATGTGGAAACATGAATAGGGTGTTCAAAAAGGGAAATTGAATTAGAGCTCGAGTGAAAAAATTTGATGCTGATTTTTGGGATGGGTTGGCTTGTGAAACCGGGTTGACAATTGCTTTACAAAGAACCGGCTTAGACTGCATAGACCAAATTACATCTTTCTGTGCTGTAACTGTACAATTGTTCTACCATTTCTGTGTTCGCAGGCTCAGACCAGAGTTAAGCTCAATTTTCTGGACCAGATAGCAAAATTCTGGGAGCTACAAGGATCAACATTAAAAATTCCACATGTGGAGAGGAAGATTTTGGATTTGTTTTTACTCAACAAGGTAAGAGTTGCATAATGAAAAAAAACATTTAAAAACCCTTGCAGTTGCTGGAAATCTGAAATAAAAACATGATGCAAGAATCGGCCAGCATGTGTGGAACGCGTAACAGAGTTGATGACTCAAATCACAGAAATGTACAGCATAGAAATGGGCCCTTCCTTGTGTCCCAATTTGTCCATGCTGACGGGGATAACTAGTTAACTAATGTTTGCCTACTTTAGGGCTGTATCCCTCTACTCCATATTGTAATAGTATCTGCCTCCACTGCATCATCTGACAGCTCTTTCTGAAATTCACACTGGAAGAGTAATATAGATAAATGTGAGGTTATCCACTTTGGCGGCAAAAACAAGGGGTCAGATTATTATCTCAATGGTGTCAGGTAAGGGAAGTGCAGCGAGAACTGGGTGTCCTTGTCCACCAGTCACTGAAAGTTGGCGTGCAGGTACCGCAGGCAGTGAAGAAAGCCAAGTATAGGACTAAAGAGGTTCTTCTGCAGTTGTATAGTGGGCCCTGGTAAGACCAAATCTGGAGTATTGTATGTAGTTTTGGTCTCCTAATTTGAGGAAGGACATCCTTGTAATTGAGGCAGTGCAGCATAGGTTCACGAGATTGATCCCTGGGATGGTGGGACTGTCATATGAGGAAAGATTGAAAAGACTAGCCTTGTATTCACTGGTGTTTAGTAGGATGAGATGGGATCTTATAGAGACACATAAAATTATAAAAGGTCTGGACAAGCTAGATGCAGGAAAAATGTTCCCAATGTTGGGCGAGTCAAGAGCCAGGTGCCACAGTCTTAGAATAAAGAGGAGGCCATTTAAAACGGAGATGAGAAGGAACTTTTCACCCAGAGAGTTGTGAATTTGTGGAATTCTCTGCCATAGAGGGCAGTGGAGGCCAAATCACTGGATGGATTTAAGAGAGTTAGATAGAGCTCTAGGGGCTAGTGGAATCGAGGGATATGGGGGAGAAGGCAGGCACGGGTTATTGATTGTGGATGATCAGCCATGATCACAATGAATGACGGTGCTGGCTCAAACTTGTCCCTTGGATCTGCTTTAAATCTCTCCCTTTTCACCTTCAAACTGTGCCCTCTACTTCTAGCGCTTTCTACCCTGGAAAAATATTTTGACTTACTATCCTATGTGGTCCTCCTCATAATTTTATAAACTGACAAAATCACTCCTTGGCCTCTTCCATTTCAGTGAAAATCCCACCCTATGCAATCTCTCTTTATTCTTGCAGTGCTCCATTGTCAGCAACATCCTCATGAATCTTTTCGGCAATCCCTTTGCACATCCTTCCTGTAATATGGCAAACAGAACTGTACTTAATACTCTGAGATGCAGTCTAATCAATGTTTTGTACACATGACATCCCATTTCTTGTACACAATGCCTTGGCCTATGAAGGTAAGCAAACATACTAAATGTCTTGTTCACTATTCCATCCTGTCTTGCCACTTTCATGGAGCTGTAGATTTGCATCCCAAGATCTCACTGTCCATCAAGACTCTTAAGATTCCTGCCATTTAACAGAATGTAACCTCTCATCTAGCATTACCTCACACTTGTTTGGTCTAAAGTACATTTACCACCACTCCGCCAAAGTTTTTAGCTGGTTCATGTTATCATATATCATATCATATATATATACAGCCGGAAACAGGCCTTTTCGGCCCTCCAAGTCCGTGCCGCCCAGCGATCCCCGCACATTAACACTATCCTACACCCACTAGGGACAATTTTTACATTTACCCAGCCAATTAACCTACATACCTGTACGTCTTTGGAGTGTGGGAGGAAACCGAAGATCTCGGAGAAAACCCACGCAGGTCACGGGGAGAACGTACAAACTCCTTACAGTGCAGCACCCGTAGTCAGGATCGAACCTGAGTCGATCTTTTTGGAAAAAAAACCCTTCATTATGTGTAACTCCACCAATTTCTGTGTCACCTTCAAATGTATTAGTTATAACCATTATGTTCTTTTCCAAGTCGATATAGGTCCCAGCACCAATTATTGTGGCACATAACTTGTTTCCATTTGGGGTAAAAAGGATCCATCACTGCCCCCCTCCTCCTATTACCCAGTCAAATTCTGATCCAGTTTACGCACATGCCTCGGATCCCTTGTGCCTTAACCTTCTGAACCAGCCTACCTTGAAGGACCTTGTCAAAAGCCTTGCTGAAGTCAATGTAGGCAATAATAATAATTCCTTTATTTGTCCCACACCGGGGAAATTTGCAGTGTTACAGCAGCAAAGTGGAGCATTCATTGTAAATAAAAATTAAGATAAGGATAATTGTCATAATTTACTGTGTTTTAATAAAAACCTGTTACTGTTAACTGGTCTGTTGACTGGTCTGCTGGGAGTAGCGCTGGTTATGCAGACTCATAGCAATGGGAAGGAAGGACCTCCAATATCTCTCCTTCACACACTTGGTCTGTCACTGATGGAGCTACTCAGTGCAGTGACAGTGTCCTGCATGGGGTGGAAGTCGTTGTCCAGTAGCGATGTTATCTTTGCCATCATCCTCCTCTCTCCCACTGCCTGTACTGAGTGGAAGGCGCATCCCAGGACAGAGCTGGCCTCCCTGATCAGCTTGTCAAGTCTCTTCCCCTCCGCTGCTGATATGCTGCTGCTCCAGCAGACCACTCCATAGAAAATGGCTGATGCCACCACAGTGTTGTAGAAGGTCCTTAGGAGTCCCCCCTGCACTCCAAATGACCTGTCTCCTCAGCGGGTAAAGTCTGCTCTGGCCCTTTTTGTACAGTGCATTGATATTTTCGGTCCAGTCAAGTTTATTATTAAGGTAAACACCCAGGTACTTATAAAAGTCCACTCTCCCGATGTCCATTCCCTGGATGATCACCGATGTCGGGGGGACGTGGCTGCGCCTGCGGAAATCCACCACCATCTCCCTGGTTTTCCCCGTGTTGATCCGGAGGCGGTTCCGCTGGCACAGTCCACAAAGTCCCTGGTTAGTTCTCTGTACGCCCTGTCATCATCGTCTGTGATGAGGCCAACATCTACCATGCTGGTTTCATCAATTTCTGTAGTTACTCCTCAAAAAAAGACTCATTAGATTTGAGGGACGTGCTCAAATCCTTGCTTAAAACCTTGCTGACGTCCAACGCAGTTCCCACCATTCCAAGGGAACAGGAATATTATTAATTTGCATCTTCTCCCAACAAGTTTATTATTGTCAAGTCTACCAAGATGCTCTGGGGGGAGGGGGGGGTGAGAATAACGTTTGCGCACTATCCATACAAATCATGCATTGCATCAGTACAATCAAACCATTTTTGAGTGTAGCAGTCAGTGCAAAAAAGAGAAAGGAAATGGGGTGTAGAATATAGTGTTTTAGCTACAGAGAAAGTGCAAATTAAAAAATAAGTGCGAAGAGGTAGATTAGGAGTTCAGCAACACATCTTTATAATGGGGCGGGTCCGTTCAGTAGTTCGATAAGTTATTCCTGAATTTGGTGGTACTTTCAAATTTTGGTATCTTTTGCCCAATGGGAGAGATGAGAGAATGATGAATGTGATTGTGTCTGGAATTATGTTAGCTGCTTTTCCGAGGCAGCATGGCGTGTGGGTGGAGTTATTGGGGGATGGGAGGTAGGGAGAGAGTGACTGTGCAGCGTTCACATGTCTGCAATTTCATGCAGTTTTGGGCAGAGTAGTGGCCGAACCAGATTGTGATGGGTCCATTTAGGATGCTTTTGATTGTGCATCTGTAGAAATTGATGAGTTATTGGAGATATGCTGAATTCCCTTGGACTTTCGAGGAAGTAATGATGCATGTTGTCATGAAGATGTACAATACTTTTGGAATCTTCATAGTGCATTCATTGGGTTATTGCATTGGAATTATATGGTGTCCTGCTTTCTTTACAGTTGGTTTCAGAAGAAGGTGGTTTTGAAATAGTCTGCAAGGAGCGGCGTTGGTCCAAAATAGCACACAGGATGGCATACCCACCTGGAAAAGCATTGGGCTCACTACTTCGATCTCACTATGAACGTATTTTGTACCCCTATAATCTCTTTCAATCTGGAGCCAGTTTATTGGTAAGTGTAATATATTGTTAAGTTTCCTTAAAGAAGCTGTTTTTCGTCAATATAGAATTAATTTGATTTGAAAGATAGGCACAAATTGCTGGAGTAACTCAGCAGGTCAGGCAACATTTCTGGAGAAAATGAATAGGCGATGTTTTGGGATGAACCCTTCTTCAGAGTGATTGTACTGGGGGTGGGGGGATAAACCTGAAGCAAGGATAAATTTGAGACAAGTTTGGGCGCAACAGTTTTTTGATGGAGCGAGGCAGGGAAAATGACTGAAATGTCAGTAGAGGGACACTTTGGAGTCAGTGACCTAATTCTAGCAGTTTTAAAATAGGTATGGAAAGGATGGGACCGATCCACAAGTTGGTCTTGATTAAACAGGAGTTTGCAGAAGTTGATTGGGAAATGGCATTAACAGGTAAAGGAATGTCTGGCAAGTGTGAGGCTTTTAATGATGATTTGCAGTTGGCAGATTGTGTCTGCCTAGTGTGAATTTATCTTGACAGTGTCCATGCTGAATTGGACCGCCGCTATCCAGCTGTATTGTGGTAAACATGGTGTTAAGGAGATAGACAAAACCACCTGTCCGTATTCTTTCAAGAGGTACCTTAATTAGTGATGTTCTTTGCAACACTGGGTATCTAAGCACATGCTCTTAATGTTAGATGGCACTATTTATTGCCATTCCTTCTCTAAAGAGAATCACAGCGCAAACTTAACTGAACCAGGCAAAATTATTTTGTATCATAACAGCTGCGGCTAGTAGAGCTGCTGCCTCACTTGGGTGCTGTCCGTGGAGTTTGCACGTTAATTGGCCTCTTGCATTGCTCCTAGTGTTTAAGGAGCAGATGCAAAAGTAGGATAACATAGAACTAGTGTGGGTGGCTGATCGATGGTCGGCATGGACTTGGTGAACAAAAGGGCCTGTTTCCAAGCTGATCTCTAAACTAAAAGGAGCTCATTAGGCTCATCAACTTCATGCTGGTTCCCAGCAGAGTAACCCTGTAAGTCCTAGTCCCTCTCATTTCCCTGTAGACCTGCACTTTATTGATTACCTTGGGCCCACTAGCTCTCAAATATGCAGGGAGATAACAGATAGTAGTAATAGGTTTGTAACAGTTTATGATTCTACGTCATATTTCCTGGGAATCCCATAGTGCCAAAGCCTTGGATGGTGTGTAATTTGTTGAATGTGTTCAAGAAAGCTTGCTTAATCAATATTTAGTGGGGCCAACGAGAAAGAGTATTACACTGGACCTCTTATTAGTGAGCGAGGCAGGGAAAATGATTGAAGCGTTTGGAATACTTTGGAGTCCGTGACTAATTCTATTATTTTAAAATAGGTGTAAAAAGGCTGGGACTGATCCACATGTTCATCTTGAATTGGGACATGGCAAATATTGGAATTATTAGACAGCTTGCAGAGGTTAACTGGGATATGCCATTTACAGTCAAAGCAATGTCTGGCAAGTGTAAAAATGTTAAGATGAGATTGAGACTCTTCCAGGAAAGCATGTTCCTATTGGCGTGAAGGGCAAGGCTGGCAACTTTAGGGAACCCCAGTTGATGAAGAATATTGAGGATCGAGGCAGAAAATTCTGTCAGATTTAGGCAACTGGGATCAAGAAAATCCTTTGAGAAATATAAAACATGCAGGAATGCACAAGAGTTAAATCATGAGAGCAAAATAGTACATGAGATAGTTCTGGCAGACAAGATAAAGGAAAATCCTAAAAGATTCTACTGGTATATTAAGAGGAGGGTAACAACGGAGAGAACTTTAAGGATCAATGTGGTTCTTTGCATCTGACCAGGTGTTAAAGGAATGCACCTAATCTGGTACTGAGAAGACCATGGAAACAAATGAATTTGGAAAAATGAATAGTGATGTTTTGGACAGTATCCAAATTATAAGAGGTGCTAACCGTCTTAAAGAATATTAAGGTGGCTAAATTCCCAGGGTCTGATCAAGGGTATACTTATACATCATGAGACGCTAAAGAAAAAATTGTGGAGGCTCTGGCAGAGATATTTCTAGCTAAAGTGGGTGGAGGTGGAGTGTTACTGGAACTTGGGGATTTCTGAGGGTCATGATCGATCAGCATTGGAGAGGAAATGACTGATTAGTGATACTGATGACTGATAGTCAGAACTGCCTTTTGAATGGAAATTTGTGTCTCACCATTTTGATAGCCTTTTGAAGATGTCAATAAGAGGATTGACAAGGGTAGGGCAGTGGAGGTTGTCTGTGGACTTCAGCAAAGCCTTTGACAAGGTCTTGCATGGAAGGCTAATCCGGAAGGAGAGATCGCTTGAGATTGAAGGTAAGCTAGTCAAATCAATTCAAATGGGAGGAGGGTTGTTTTTTGATTGGAGGTGTGTCTAGTGTTGTGCTGTCGGATATTTTCTTTGTCCACTGTTAATGACGTGGATGACAGTGTAGTTTACATGGTTAAAATGTTTGCAGATGGTAGTGAAGAAGCTAAGTTTACAAAAGGATCTGGATCAATTAGGGAAGTCGGCCAAGGGATGGTTGATGGCAATTTAGCTGTAGATAATTGTGAAATGGTGTATTTTGGTAAGTTTAGGACTTGCACAGTAAAATAGTAGGGCCCTGGAGAGTGTTGCAGAGCAGGACCAGCTGTTGGTATGGCTGTAGAAGACATTGGTGAGATCACATTTGGGATGTTGTGTGTAGTTCTGGTTACTGCAGTAGGAAGGATGTCATTAAGCTGGATGGCGATGCAAGATGTAAAAGAAGGATAAGAGGCATTTTTTTCCATGCGGCATATATGGAACAAGTTATTGGAGGAAGTTATAAGTTGGGTATAATGAGGTCAAAAAGACATTTAGACCGGTATGATAAGAAAGGTTTAGTGATATATGGCCCAATCACATGTAAATGGGAATAGTTTTGTTATAAAACCTGGACCACATGGATGGGTTGGGTTTTAGGATTTGGTTCCATGCTGTTTGATTATATGGTTTAAAAAGTCCCCATAGATTTTATACAATAAACAGACATTTACAGTGGCCAATTAATCTACTGGGATGTTTGAGGAAACTGCAGTGCCTGATGGGAGTCCATTCAGGTTAAGATGTGATCTCGGTCCCTGGACCTGTGAGGCAGAAATGCTAACTACTGCAGGAATGCTGATGCCAGCGCCCCTTGAGTATCTGTACTGTATGAAGGTATCACAAAATGCTGGAGTAACTCAGCAGGTCAGGCAGCATCTAGGAGAGAGGGAATGGGTGACATTTCGAGTCGAGACCCTTCTTCAGAATTCCGAATGAATGTTGCTTCAATGAAATAAGCCTGGTGTTCAGCATGAAGTGGCTGATTTCAATGATATTCTGCCCACCTTCTTGCATGTGTCCTCCCAATGTTGGTAAAAGCGTGTATAAATGTGTATTAAACGTGGTTTTGTGATTCAGGAGTCGGGTCAGAAGCCGGGGTTCTTAATGGCCGGGGAGACGGTGGGAGCCTGGGATGGGGTGGCAGAAGGTCATTCCATTCACATGCAGTTTACATTTTACTTTTGTTTTAAGTTTCTGGCACTCCATGGTGCTTTAGAGACATGGGAAGGGGTGTCATTCGCAGGCCAGGAAAATTGGATAATACAGAAAGGCTCTGGAACTGAGGGTACCGGAAAACCGGTGTTCAACCTGTGTATATATGTATGTGTACATGTGTGTATGCGCGCATACACACTCTAAATATATATATATATATACATTTCACAAAATGCTGGAGTAACTCAGCAGGTCAGGCAGCATCTCGGAAGAGAAGGAATGGGTGACGTTTCGGGTCGAGACCCTTCTTCAGACAGATGTCGGGGGCGGGTCAAAGGAAGGATATAGGTGGAAACAGGAAGGTAGAGGGAGAACGGCAGGGGGAGGGGAAGAAAGGGACATGAACTATCTAAAGTTGGAGAAGTCAGGGTTCATACCGCTGGGCTGTAAGCTGCCCAAGCAAAATATGAGGTGCTGTTCCTCCAATTTCCAGTGGGCCTCCCTATGGCACTGGAGGAGACCCATGACAGAAAGGTCGGAGTGGGAGGGGGAGTTGAAGTGCTCAGCTACCGGGAGATCAGGTTGGTTAAGGCGGACTGAGTGAAGGTGTTGAGCGAAACGATCGCGTTTGTTTTCGCCGATGTAAAGAAGTGTGTATATATGTATATGTATGTGTGTATGTATCTCTCCCAACTAATTCTCAACACAGCATCCAGCAATGATGCATTCTCATCCCCTTCATATACTTCGAATACATAAATTCTGCTCTAACTCCATTGCCAAGCACCGATGACATCACTGTAGTTGGCTGGATTGCAAACAATGACAGAACACAGTACAGAAAGGAGATAGAGCTTAGTAACATGGTGTCAAGACAGCAACCCTTCCTTCAATATCAGCAAGGTGAAAAAACATGTTATTCAGGAAACGAGGTGGTGTTTATGCCCAAGGCTGCATCTGCTACACTGCTGAAGTGGAGATGGTCTCGAACTTCAAGTTCTTGAGCACAAATATTATTAATTGCGTTGAAGCTATGACTAAGAAAGCAACCCAATGCCTCTGCCTCGTCAGACTAAAGAAGTCCGGCATGTGTCCTATGATTCCTACCAACATCTTCAGGTGGACTGTAGAAAGCATCGTATTGGGATGCATAACAGCCTCATATGGAACCCCCCTCCACAATCAGTTCTATTTACACTTTATACTGCTTGGGAAAGCAGACAACATAATCAAGAGCCATGTACAGCCGCTTCATTTCTCCTCCTCCCCTCGCCCATCGGGCAGGTTATACAAAAGCTTGGGAGAATGTACCACTAGATTCGGGAACAGCCTCGTCAATTGAGCTGATCCTCATTGTCAACCTTATCAACTAATGGTGTAGCCCGATCTCCCTACTGACCTCATTGTAACCTTTCTATATTTTTTTATCTGTACATTCTCTGTCGTTGTAGCACTGTTTTTCTCTTTGCACTCACTAACTGTTGTACTTGTGTATGACTTGATTGTTCTGAATGGTTTGAATAGATACATTGAAAAACTTTGTTTACATGCTATCTCAGTATATGTGACAATAATAGACCAATACCAATCACAATATTCTGCAATAGTAAAAAAAAAACTCATTGTGGGCCTGGAATTCCTAACCCCTTTTCCCTATTGATGCAATTGTTTTACAAACATGATTTTCTATAAAGTCTGGTTTCTTGAGAATGCACTGTCAGGTTATAGTGTCAGGTTATAGCATAACTACCCAAATTTGTAAAAAGAATACCAGAGGTTGGTAGGCTGGGGTTCTGATGTAAATCCCAATGACATGATGATATGTTCCAAGAGTGATGAAAAGTGGCTCTAGATATAATGCATATTTTCCTAACATTTTTCAATTCCGTAGATTCAGGAATGGTTCCTGAAGATAGGAGGGTAGCATATGTGGCCCCACTACTACTTTGAGGGAGGGTAGAAATTGAACTACCAATATGTTTAAAACAAGACACAAAGTGCTGGAGTAACTCAGCTGGTCAGGCAGCATTTTGGGAGAACATGGATAGGTGACATTTCGGATCAAGATCTTTCAGACTGATTGTGGGGTGGGAAGAAATCTAGAGGAGAGGAGGGGCAGGTCAAAGCCTGGAAGGTAGTATAGGTGAGGGTGGGAGGGGGGATTGATGGGCAGATGTTGGACAAAGACCAGAGATGAAAAGACAAGGTTTGAGACCAAAATGTTTGAAGAATTGTGCTTTGTGAAGCATGGGGAAAGACTGAGAGGGGAGACGTGAGTGTGAGGCCAGGGGGGGCACATGGGAGTGAGTGAGGAGGTGTGAAACAAAACGGTGAGGACAGATGGTGTGAAACAAAAGTATTGAGTTGCGAACTGAAGCTTGAGAAAGGAATGTAGTGGAAGGGGAGTGAAATGGGCATGAGTCTGTGCCCCACCGGAGCGAGGGAGGGGAAAGAAGGGGGTGTTGGGGGAGAAGGGAGGGGCATCTTTCCATCAAAATCCATCTCATGCCTGTATCCACCTATTAACTGCCAGACTTTATTCTGCCCCTCCAAACATTCTCTCCCGATCACCACAATCAGTTTCAATCAGTCCGAAACTATACCTATCCATGTTCTTCAGAGATGCTGCCTGACATAGTAATAAAAATAATGAAATCTATAATGATGTAACGGTACACCTAGAAAAGAATAATGGAATTGAGAAGAGTCAGCTTGGATTTAAGAACAAAATCATATTTGATATTCTATTCGAGTTCTGTCACTAGTAAAATTAGATGAGAGAACTATTGAAGCCATTAGGTTTTTGGAGAGTTTTAGTAAGATCAAAAGGGCTACCGTAATTGCCAGTGAACTTTATGGAGTCATTTTCTTAAACATTCTTTCTGTTGACTGCAAATTCTTGATCTGCATCTTTCAACAGGACAGCCAATTGCTGCCTGCCTTGGAGCAGCTCATACCTGTAATGTACATTTCCTGACTAAATTTTATTAGTAAGCACAAAGAACTAAAGTTTTGGCTCAACAAGTAATTCCTCAAATGCTGCAGCAATTAATTACTATCTTTTATTTTCAGTGTGTACAGAAACCAAGTCTGATCAATGATGAGAAAGACCAAGAGTACAAGCCACATGATATAGTTCAGAGACAGTCAGTGCAATCCTCGGAGATGACCGTACCAGCTAGACGTGCAAAACGTATGCGTTCAGAGGTAGGTGTGATAGTGCAAGTGATGGAATGATTTTACCTTGTTTGACATGTAAAATGAATCAACAAATAAAATTTGATGTATGGAAGGTACTGCCAGACTTTATTCTGTATGTATGCCAACGTACAGTATCGAAACGTATAAGATTATTAAGGGGTTTGACACGTTAGAGGCAGGAAACATGTTCCCACTGTTGGGGGAGTCCAGAACAAGGGGCCACAGTTTAAGAATAAGGGGTAGGCCATTTAGAACGGAGATGAGGAAAAACCTTTTCAGTCAGAGAGTTGCGAATCTGTGGAATTCTCTGCCTCAGAAGGCAGTGGAGGCCAAGTCTCTGAATGCATTCAAGAAAGAGCTGGATAGAGCTCTTAAGGATAGCGGAGTCGGGGGGTATGGGGAGAAGGCAGGAACGGGGTACTGATTGAGAATGATCAGCCATGATCACGGTGAATGGTGGTGCTGGCTCGAAGGGCCGAATGGCCTACTCCTGCACTTATTGTCTATTGTCTAAACAATTAAGAATCAAGCATGAAACATTAAAACATTTTAAATACAACATTACGGTTTAAACGTGTGAGTAAAATAAACCACCACAGCAAAAAGAGACAACAAACGTTTGGTTGTAGAGCTACTACTCGTGGAAAGATGCTGTTTATAGGATGTGAGTCTGACTGAATGACTGCAACAGGCTAGATGCAGGAAAAGTGTTCCCCATGTTGGGGGAGTCCAGAGCCAGGGGCCACACAGTCTAAGAATAAAGGGGAGGCCATTTTGGACAGAGATGAGGGAATAGATTTAAGAGTGTGGAGCGATTGTGATATGCAATTGTAGATCTGCTTCTGTGGCTAGCACGCAAATAAACGCCTGGGTTGGGCACCAGTCTGTGTAGGATAGCGTTAGTGTGCGGGGATCGCGGGTCGGCGCGGATCTGGTGGGCCGGATGGGCCTGTTTCCGCGCTGTACCTCCAAACTAAACTTATTCCACAGTCTAAGAATAAAAGGGAGGCCATTTAAAAACTGAGGTGTGAAAAAACTTTTTCACCCAGAGAGTTGAGAATGTGTGGAATTCTCTGCCACAGAGGGCAGTGGAGGCTGATTCGTTTGGATGTTTTCATGACAGAATTAGATTTAGCTCTTAGGGGGTCACAGTTTAAGAATAACTCCTTTTTGGACTGAGATGCGGAAAAAAAAATATCACCCAGAGAGTTGTGAATCTGGAATTCTCTGCCACAGAAGGCAATGGAGGCCAATTTATTTGGATGTTTTCAATAGGGAGTTAGATGTAGCTCTTGGGGCAAACGGGATCAAGGGATATGGGGAGAAATCAGGAACGGGGGTACTGATTTTAGATGATCTGCCATGATCATATTGAATGGCGGTGTTGACTCGAAGGGCCGAATGGCCTACTCCTGCATCTATTTTTCTATGTTTCTATGTTTCTAAGGTATAACTTGGTGTTAAACGGAATTTCAGACATGCCAATCTTAAGTTTGTGTAATTTATTTAAAAATAGACCAAGTGGACCTGTTGGGCCCAAACCTCTCCTGCATTGGTGCAGCATCCTGTCCTCCCACCCCCTCCCCTCTCTCCTCAACCCCTCCCCTCCCCCTTCTCCCCCACTGCCCCCCTCCCCCTCCCCTCCTTTTAAACCTTAAAATGTGAATAACTTAAAAAATATTACCCTGATTTCAATAAAACTACTTGCACTATCACTAAAGTGAGTAAGGTGGGCCTAAAATTGCCGCGCTATCGTGCACCGTTTTGGCTGAAGTTCAGTCACAAACAAGATAAGAAACGAGAGTTTTAGTATATAGATGTTCTTCAAGTTGGTGCACTCTATATTCCCACGGTGCACATTTTTTTTGCAGGCCAAATCAGTTTTTCTACTTCTGCGATTTAATTTTTTTTAGTTTAACTACATAACCAGGTACAGGCAAGCACACATTACAAAGGCTTTGTGTTCCAAGAATACAGTCCATAGCTTGATTTTCTGCAACACATCAGAAGGATTTAAAAAATTTCTATATATACATTCCATGAGAACAAATCTTATTCTTTATTTTGAATTTTTGAGTCGTAATTTGTGAATTCTGTAAGCGTGAATTTTCATTATGTTTTAACATATGGATTGCCTGTAATGATAGTCTGAAGACACAAATTGGTTAGCTAAGTTAAGATTCCGATTGCTAGTAATAATTGTCTTAAAATGAAGAGAATCGTGTCAGCTGTTTTTGAGATTTGAAAAGAAACCTGAAATCATGTTTAAAAATATAAGAACTGGTGACAAAGTTTGGGTTGTTGATCCTACTAGTACCACACCTTTAGGTTTTAAAATCTACTAATTTGCAATTTAAGAACAGCTTTGCAAAGGATTTTTTTAAAGACAGCATGCAAACAGGCCTTCCGGCCCCGCTGATCATCGATTTCCCCCATTCACATTAATTCTGTTAATTCACCCCCTACACATTACAAGGAATTTAGAGGCCAAACATGTTATTTGGGTGTGGGAGGAAACTGAAATCTGAAATAAGAACATAAAGCTGTCAGTCAGCATTTATGGGTGGAAGGGGTGGAGCACAACTAAGTTAATGTTCCAGGCCTCTTTATCTTCCACTATCTCACACCTTAAAGTGCAGCTGGTGATTATTCTTTATCACAATGATATGAATTATTGCATAGGACATTGAGAAAGTACTTGTGTCATTGGTTTTCCAGTATCTGGTAATATCTTGTCAATTAGCCTGACCAATTTCCAGATTATTGAATCAATTTGCGCAAATCTCATCTGTTTTGGTTTACAGGTGAAACTCTGTGTAAGCTTACTTGAAACTGTTGAATTTAAAAACATGTTCCAAATTTAACATACTATCAATTCATGACATTTCCATGTCAATCTTAATATGAAAGGATTTCATTGAGATGGAGTAATTTTTAATTTACAGGTGGGAGATGTAAAGGTAGAGCCCAGTGACATCACTGATGTTCATGCTCATGACTTGCGACCAAAAACAAGGAGTGGATCAATGAAGTGTGAAAATGGTATGAAGTATAAAATTTCTTCTCTTCTGAAAGGAGTTTGGTCATATTTTGAAGACCAGTTCAGTGTTTTCCCCCCATTTTTTTCCGATTCATTTTGCATCAGAAACTGAACATGTGAAATTTCTTTTGCAAGCTCAGTTGCTTTGTTGGCAGCTTTTCATTGAGTTGGGATGTAAAGTTTAAAAAAATGATTGGCACACAATTAGGTACAACCATAACTTGCCATTAGTTTCAATTACAAGTTAGAATTTAGCTAGTCCCTATCTCTTCTGGCGGCTTGTCCATACATTTACCACCCTTTGAATGAAAAAGTTACCCCTCAGATTCCTATTAAATCTTTTCCCCTTCACCTTAAACCTATGTCTTCTGGTCCTCGATTTACCTACTCTGGGCAAGAGACTGTGCATCTACCCAATCTATTCCTCTCATGATCTCCCCTCATCCTCCTGCGCTCCAAGGAATAGAGTGCCAGCCTCCTCTACCTTTTCCTATAGCTCAGACCCTCTAGTCCTAGCAACATCCTCGTAAATCTTTTCACAACCCTTTCAAGCTTGACAATATCTTTCCTATAACATGGTGCCCAGAACTGAACACAATACTCTAAATGTGGCCTCACCAGCGTCTCCCACAACTGCAACATGACCTCCCAACGTCTATACTCACTACTCTGGCTGATGAAGGCCAATGTGCACAAAGTCTTTTTGACCACCCGATGTACCTGCAACTCCGCCTTCAGGGAACGATGCCTCTGCTCTACAACACTACCCAGAGCCCTAACATTCACTGTGTCCTGCCCATGTTGGACTTCCCAAAGTGCAACATCTCACATTTTTCTGCATTAAATTCCATCAACCATTGGCCAATTGATCAAGATTTGCTGCAATTTTTCACAACCATCTTCACTATCTACGAACCCTCCCACTTTTGTATCATCTGCAAAGTTGCTAACCTTGCCGTGTATGTTCTCATCCAAATCATTGATATAGATGACAAACAGGCCCAGCACCGAACCCTGAGGCACACCACTAGTCACAGGCCTCCAGTCCGAGAAGCAACCTTCCACCATCACCCTCTGCTTCCTTCCATGAAGCCAATTTTCGATCCAATCAGCTATCACTCTTTGGATCCCATGCGATCTAACCTTCCAGAGCAGCCTACCATGAGGAACCTTGTTGAATGCTTTACTGAAGTCCATATCTATATATATATATAACATCTACAGCTCTGCCCTCATCGACCTTTTTGGTCACGTCTTCAAAAAACTCAATCAGATTTGTGAGACACGTCCTCCCACATACAAAACCATGTTGACTATTCCTAATCAGCCCTTGTCCGTCTAAATGCTTGTATATCCTATCCCTCAGAATACCTTTTGTAACTTTCCAACTATGGGTGTTAAGTTCACTGGCCTAAAGTTCCCAGCATTTTCCCTGAATAAAGGCACAACAATTGCCACCCTCCACTCTTCCGGCACCCCTCCTGTATTTAAAGACGACTTGTAAATTTCAAGTTTTGTTGAACAGGTTTTTGAAGCAATTTCAAGTTATGCTGTGCAAAACATAGCAAGTTACATTGACTTAAATTCTTAATCTATGAGGATATGTTATTGTGTTCATTCAAACGGGAGATGGACAAATGTCTGGACATTAAGGAATCAATGGTCATGGATATAGTGCAGATGCGGATCTGCCATGATAATGAATGGCAGAGAAACTTAATGGGCTGAATGGCCTTGCCTATTTCTGATGTTCTCTGAAAAGGAGACCAGGACATGCTTTTTACTTTTGGGGGTGAGAAACATTGCCCCGGCAAGTTTTTTTTGCGGAAATTGTCTTTACTTTGCAGTGTCTACAAATAAGTTCTATTCTAGCACCATTTCTTGCCCTTAACTTTTTATGCCTGTAACTTTAAAAAAAAGTTTTCTATTATGTGAGATATCCAGATTTATGGAATATATTTTAATTGCAAAGCAAGACCTTTATGCATCCAGTTTTTGTTCCTCCTGGATAGTGTACATTGCAATGTCTTCATGCTCAATTTGTTTGGAACTGAAAGTCGTCTTTCTCTAAATTTCAGAAAAATACAATATTACTGGAATGAAGAAGGAAGGAAGTGAAAATCGCACTAATGATCCAGAGCGAACTAGGACATTGCGAAACAACAGAAGTACCATTGCCTCAAATATTGTAAATATTCTCAGATTAGTTTTTATTGGTGGTTGGTTGGGGTACAGATGGGGTGCGGGGGCAAGAAAAAGATAGTTGTAATATTCTTGATACTGCAAAGGAGGAGATAAGATGAGTGATAGTGATCATGGATTATGTAGTTAAAGTAGACAGTGCATACGGGCAGTTATTTGCCATAGACATAACTGCAGGATGGAATGTTGTGACCCATGTGTCAGGATCAAAGTGACACGAGGGTTGTTGAACATCTTGAATGGAGAGGGCAAGATGTCAGTAGCACCCTATGACCCATTATATCTGTGCCTAACATGATGCTAATTTAAACTAATCTCTGCCTGCACTGACTTGTATCCCTCCATTCCCTGCATATCCATGTGCCTATCTAAAAGTCTCTTAAATGGCACTATCGTATTTGTCTCGTGGCGCTGCTTTTCCATCCATGGCAGCACATCTCCTTTATGCTTTCCCCTCTGACTGTGTGGCTATGCAATCTTGTCATTGACATTACCATGGTGGGGAAAAAAAGTCTTGACTCCATCCGATCTATGCTTCATAATTATTTTGGCTTCTATCAGATTTCAACCACCTCCACTCCAGTGCAATCAATCCAAGTTAGTTCAACACCTCCTTCGAGCTAGGAGCCTCCACTACAAGCAGCATTCTCGTAAACCTCTTCTGCACCCTTGCCAAAACCTCCATCTTTTCTGTACAGGAATACTTAGTCATTCACCTTGGTACCAACAATGTGGAGAAAAGGGATAAAGTCTTCCAGGCCAAGTTTAGGGAGTTAGGATAGCAATTAAAATGCTGGACTTTCAAGTCATAATTTGAGGAGAACTCTCAATATAACTCTCACTTCCAAAAGATTTGCTCATTCATAGATTAATTGGTACTAAAATTACCCCTATTCTATGGTGAATAGAGAATCAGGGAAGAGTTGATGGGAATGTGAGAGAGAATAGGTTACAGGAAAGTAAATAATGGAATAAGATTGTTAGGTTTGCTTTGGCTGATGGCATGGACTTGTACATAGTAAGAACTGAATACCCTCCGATGTTGCAAGAAAATGGATAATAAATCATGAGAAGTGGTAAGTGGTCAAATGAAATTTGTGAAATGTTTATAATATTTTTCTGGATCAACATTGAGGAAATACTATGGAAAAGGCCATTTTGGATCTCAAGTTAAAAAAGCAAACTGCTAGAGGAAATCAGCAGGTTGGACAATATCTGTGGTGGGAAATGGAAAGATAGTGTTTCAGATTGGGACCTTCAGCCTAATGGAGTAGAGGTGAGACAGTTGGTTGAAAAAGTTGAGGGCTCGGTGTGAGTCAAGATCTGGCAAGTGATGGGTAGATTGAGGTAAGCAGGGGTTAGTTGGCAGATGAGTTAGGTGGGGGAGTGAAGGGTGGAGAAGGTAACCGAGGCTGGAGGGAATGTGGAGAAGTCAAAAGGGTGCAGATGTTGGAACCTGATCAGAAAGGTACCAAATGATTGTATAACTAAAAAGAGGAATGGTTGGTAGAAGAGACCTGGAGGGAGGAGGAAGAAAAAAATAGGGACCGGGAGTAAACGGGAATGGGTGTGTAGTGGATAAAGGAGGTGATGGGAAAAAGATTTGGGTGATGGTGGCAGCGAGAGTTGAAAGAAAAATCTATGTAAGGGGGTGGGGGAGAGGGGGTGGTGAATTTTGACTTGAAATTGGAGAATTCAATTTAGCATAATCGTACAGTCTGCACCAAGTGCAAATTTAGTTACTACTTCGCCGAACACTTGGGCCCTGTCCACTAGGTCCACCCATAGCTCACATTGCTAGCCATTTTAATTTCCTTTCTGATTCCCATGCTGACTACTGACCTGTCTGTCCCATGCCGCATCCAGTGCCAGAATGAGACTTCGGTCAAACTAGATGAGCAGTTTATATTCCGCCAGTGTAGCCAACAGCCCAATGGCGTGAAATTGATTTCTCCAATATTAGGTAAACCCACTCCTTACCTCTGAGCTACATCATCATCATCATATCATCATATATATACAGCCGGAAACAGGCCTTTTCGGCCCTCCAAGTCCGTGCCGCCCAGTGATCCCCGTACATTAACACTATCCTACACCCACTAGGGACAATTTTTACATTTACCCAGCCAATTAACCTACATACCTGTACGTCTTTGGAGTGTGGGAGGAAACCGAAGATCTCGGAGAAAACCCACGCAGGTCACGGGGAGAACGTACAAACTCCTTACAGTGCAGCACCCGTAGTCAGGATCGAACCTGAGTCTCCGGCGCTGCATTCGCTGTAAAGCAACAACTCTAAAAGGAGGAAGGATAAGTAGGTAATGTCAGGAAACCCTGGATGATGAAAGATGTAAATTTGCTCAAAAAGAAAAAGGAAGCGTATGTAGATTTAAGAAGATTAAATCAGACAGGGCTTTTTGTTGAAGTGATTCAGTAGAATGGGATGAGATTACAGAACTTGACAAGTGAGATGCCAGAGAGATGTTTTCCTCCTGGCTGCGGGGTCTAGGACCAAGCTGCTAGTTTGAGAAGAAGAGGAGGCCATTTGGTATTGACGTGAGGAAAGATTTCTGTACTTGAGTGATGAACATCTGGAATTTTCTACCCTGGAATATTGTGACGGCTCGGTCATAAAGTTCATTCAAAGTAGACATTCATGGATCTCTGGATATTGAGAATCAAAGAATATGGATTAGTTTAAGGAAAAAGGAGCCTGAGGTAGAAGATCTGCCATGATGCTCATGAAAGGTAGAGAGTCAAATGGACTAGTCCTGATCCTATTTCTTGTGTTATGGCAGAACACTTTATCCTTCCATTGAAATAGAAATGTGTTACTCTATGTTTGAGGGTTAATGTGCATATGTGGCAAACAGACTGAGGCAGGTGGATTTCATTGCACACTGTCTGATTTAGGTGTGCGATGGCCTGCTGTTCACAAAAGAAACCTGAAAGTGAAAGGAAAATAGATAATACTGTTAATCAATATTCAGCAAGTCGAACAGCATCTGTAAGGAGAGAGTTTTGGGTCAATAACCTTTCATGTTAAGTCATTGATTGAAAGATATAGCATGAAAAAACAGGCCTTTCAGCCCACCGAATCCACATGGACCATCGATCACCAGTACAAATTGGTCTTATGTTATCTAACTTTTGCATCCATTCTCTACATATTACAAACCCGCACATCTTTGAATGTGGGGGGCAACCAGAGCATCTGGAAGAAACATTCGCGATCACAGTGAGAATGTGCAAACTCCACTGCAAATGTAGTGTCTGTATTTGAGGAGGATGAACTTTGTGATTGGAAGCCCAGGACTAAGGTGTTCCATAGGAATCTCTGCTTATTATAGATGAGGCTCTCACTAGGGTCTCTTCTACATCCCGCAGCTCTGCTCTTGCTTCCCCTCCCCCCATTCGTAACAAGGACAGAATCCCCCTCGTTCTCACCTTCCACCCCACCAGCCAGCGTATCCAACAAATCATCCGCCAACATTTCCGTCACCTACAACGGGACCCCACCACTGGCCATATCTTCCCATCCCCTCCCCTTTCGGCATTCTGCAGAGACCGTTCTCTCTGTAACTCCCTGGTCCACTCGTCCCTTCCTACCCAAACCACCCCATTCCCGGGCACTTTCCCCTGCAACCGCAGGAGATGCAACACCTGTCCCTTCACCTCCCCCCCTCAACTCTATCCAAGGACCCAAACAGTCTTTCCAGGTGAGACAGAGGTTCACCTGCACCTCCTCCAACCTCATCTATTGCATCCGCTGCTCCAGATGTCAACTTATTTACATCGGTGAAACCAAACGCAGGCTCGGCGATCGCTTCGCTCAACACCTGCGCTCAGTCCGCATTAACCAATTTGATCTGCCGGTGGCTGAGCAATTCAACTCCCCACCCATTCCCAGTCTGACCTTTCTGTCATGGGCCTCTTCCAGTGCCATAGTGAGTCCCACCGGAAATTGGAGGAACAGCACCTCATATTTCGCCTGGGCAGCTTGCAGCCCAGTGGTATGTACGTTGACTTCTCCAACTTTAGATAGTTCCTCTGTCCTTCCCCTCCCCTCCCGCTTCCCAGATCTCCCACTGTCTTCCTGTCTCCACCTATATCCTTCCTTTGTCCCGCCCCCCTGACATCAGTCTGAAGAAGGGTCTCGACCCGAAACGTTGCCCATTCCTTCTCTCCTGAGATGCTGCCTGACCTGCTGAGTTACTCCAGCATTTTGTGAATAAATACCTCTGCTTATTGTCTAATGATTTAAGCTTGTAATCTAGACAAATGATTTAGATGTGAACGTAAGAAGTATAATCAGCAAGTTTGTATATATCGATCACTCAGTGAGGTGGGCAGAGGAACAGATGCTGGCAGATGGAATTTAATCCTGATAAGAGTGTGATGACATTCTTTGGGGAAGCTAATAGGCTAGAAGACATTAAATGGTAGAACCTTAAGGAGTATTGAAGAACAGGGGGACCTTGATGTAGAAATTCAAGGTTCCCTGAAGGTGACAGCGCAGGTAGATAGATGGTGAAGAAGGCACATAGGATACTTTGCAATATTAGCTGGAGGCAAACAAAATAGGAGCAGGGAATTCATGATACAGCTGTAAAAAACATTGGTTAGGCTACAAGTGTGCTATTGTGCATAATTCTGGTCCTCACAGTATAGGAAGGATGTGATTCCGCTGGACAGAGTACAGGTGAGATTCACAAGGATGTTGCCTGCTATCTTTTCAGTTATGAGGAGAGACTGGATGGTGTGAGAGCAGAGTTGAGGAAGGGGCTGGATTAATATATATGAAATTGAGGGGCATCCAAACAATTATGGTGAGAGAATTGTCCCCATTGCAAGGGGGTGCAAGACTAACAACAATGAAGTAATTAGATTAATACTTCAATCACCCAGGCGTACAAGGCTGTGGAGTGCTGATAAATGGAATTAGTATAGGTGTGTACTTTATGGTCAGCATGGCATTTTTTTGTATGTTCTCTATGACTTGGACAACATTGAACAGTACAGCACAAGAACAGGCCCTTCGGCCCACAATGACAAACTGCCAAATGTGATGCCAAGACCATCTCTTATCTACCTGCACATAACCCATATCCCCCCATATGGCTATCCAAATGTCTCTTAAATGCCACTATCGTTTCTGCCTCAACCACCAACCCTGGCAGCATATTCCAGGCACTCCCCACCCACTCACTGTAAATTAAAAAAAATTGCCCTGCACATCTTTTTTTTAAATTTGCCCCTCTTATAGAAACATATTAAATTCTTAAAGGATTGGGCAGGGTAGATGCAGGAAAAATGTTCCTAATATTGGGGGAGCCGAGAACCAGGGGATCACAGTTTAAGAAGAAGGAGTAGGCCATTTAGGACTGAGATGAGGAAAAACTTCTTCACCCAGATAGTTGTGAATCAGTGGAATTCTCTGCCACAGAAGGCAGTGGAGGCCAATTTCACTGGATGTTTTCAAGAGTTAGATTTAGGTCTTGGGGCTAAAGGATTCAAGGGATATGGGGGGAAAAGCAGGAACGGGGAACTGACTTTAGATGATCAGCCATGTTCATATTGAATGACAGTGCTGCCTCGAAGGGCCGAATGGCCTACTCCTGCACCTATTTTTCTATGTTTCTCATATGCTTCCATCGGGTCTCCCTACAACTTCCTGCATCTAAAGAAAACAATCTAAGTCTGTCTAATCTTTCCCTGTAACTAACCCCCCTTAATCCAGGTAAACCTGCTCTGTACCCTTGGCAAAGCCTCCACATCCCTCCTGTAATGGGGTGACCAGAAATGCACGAAATACTCCAAAGACAGCCTAACCAAATCCTATTAAGGTACACCATTACTTCCTGACTCTTATACTCAATGCTCTACCTCTGAAAGCAAGCATACCATATACCTTCTTTACCACTCTGTCTCCTTTTGTTGCCACTTTTAGGGAGTTATGGACTTCGACACATAGTATTGTTACGATTTAAAATTCTATGATTTCTAAGTAGGCATATTGGCATGTAGTGTGTTGTGGTCTCTTGCTAGAATATCCATTGGAAATGCATCTAATTAATGTAAGTTGAACATGAGTTCAAGATGGGACAGTGTCTTGCATCCAATTTCACCATTGACCCGAAGATGGAAGGCAAAAAAGATGTACAGATGGAAGGATGAGAGGAGATCTTATCGAAACGTATAAGATTATTAAGGGGTTGGACATGTTAGAGGCAGGAAACATGTTCCCAATGTTGGGGGAGTCCAGAACCAGGGGCCACAGTTTAAGAATAAGGGGTAGGTCATTTAGAACTGAGATGAGGAAAAACTTTTTCAGTCAGAGAGTTGTGAATCTGTGGAATTCTCTGCCTCAGAAGGCAGTGGAGGCCAATTCTCTGAATGCATTCAAGAGAGAGCTGGATAGAGCTCTTAAGGATAGCGGAGTCAGAGGGTATGGGGAGAAGGCAGGAACGGGGTACTGATTGAGAATGATCAGCCATGATCACATTGAATGGCGGTGCTGGCTCGAAGGACCTGCACCTATTGTCTATTGTCTATTTTAATTTTGGGTATATATGAGCTCATCTAAAAATAAGATCCAGAAATTCTGAATCCTTGGGTATGTAGCACAAATCCTTGAGGCAAAGGATGTTTGGGCGACAAGGATGCCTGTGGAAATGGTGGGTAGTGGAATTTGCTGGATATTGGGGCCTGGGCGATTGCAATGTCAGGGGCAAACATGGGGAATGATCAGGCCTGAGGCTCCAAAGGGTTAGTATCAGGTTCAAATCAGGACTTGATTGGTTGGGGAAGTGTGTGTTGCCTAATGAATGTAATGAAGGCTTACCACCCATAAATCAAATAAAGAATTCAAATTAACTATTATTCAATGGTGAGTAGGTGACGTAGATGCATTTTAAGCAAACTGAACAGCACACAAGAGTAAAAAGGCTGCAACAATTTATTGAGGGTTTGGCTCAGAACTTCATGACATTTTTTTTAATATAGGTGGACTTGTATGTTTGTCTGATATGTGGACAAGGTAATGAAGAAAATCGACTTCTGCTTTGTGATGGGTGTGATGACAGTTACCACACTTTCTGTCTGATTCCTCCCCTACATGATGTTCCCAAGGGCGACTGGAGGTGTCCAAAGTGCCTGGCTCAGGTTGGTAACTGGGATGCTACCTTGGACATGTGTTGCCATTACTGTTTTTGCCTTCGGTTAAGTTTATTAATTCGCAAAGTTTAAAACTGAAATGTAGGCTGAAGCTACTCTATTGTAGGAATTCAAAATAAAAATATCTGTTGAATTTCAAAGCATGAAATGGACACTTTTCACCATTGTGTTCCGTGTAATGGGTATGACTGGGTGTACACTTGGTATGAAGATGTTAGTAGCTCTCAGAAACACAAAATGTAATCTTCGTCAGTTGGAGAGGGTCGCCCCAGGAGAGGCCCGCAGTAGAGATTTGGGTCCAACGGGTCCACTTGGTCAAGTTAAAATTAAATTCTAACACAGTAATTGTGTCCAAGATGTCACCATTGGCATTCAAGTTTTTTTTACAAGCTCTTTATTTTGGATCTGGCAGTCAGTCATTGACTTGCAGCACGAGGTTCCATTTGAATTCTGATTAGTTAAAACTGTCGTTTTTAACTATGTATGGTCCTAAATATTTACAATGCTAATTTTTTCATCTGGTGACAAAAGTCTGCAGATCCCACAAAACGCATGGAAATTTAGTGGAAGCAAGTCATTCTTGATCTCAAAGGACTGAATGTGAATTATTGATTAACTCAGTAATGATGTTTTCACGTGATCTTATAAACCAACTTGATTGACTGGTGCTCATAAGGGCAGCCACCTCCCCTTGCTCAATCTGTCTAGATTTGACATGTTCCCGATGTTGGGGAAGTCCCGAACCAGGGGCCACAGTTTAAGAATAAGGGGTAGGCCATTTAGAATGATGAGGAAAAACCTTTCCACTGAGAGTTGTGAAGCTGTGGAACTCTTTGCCTCAGAAGGCAGTGGAGGCCAATTCCCTGAATGTTTTCAAGAGAGAGTTAGATAGAGCTCTTAAAGATAGCGGAGTCAAGGGATATGGGGAGAAGGCAGGAACGGGGTACTGATTGTGGATGATCAGCCATGATCATGGTGAATGGCGGTGCTGGCTCGAAGGGCCGAATGGCCTACTCCTGCACCTATTGTCTCTAGTCTAGATTTTGCTTAATAACTGTTCTCTGAAATTTCAGCTGGCTACTTGGCAGTATCACAACAAAACAGTAGAATTAAATTGATTACCCACCTCATAGTGATCTGTGTATTGGATTTAAATGCAATAAAGGCAATCCTGCCACATCTTAATATTAGATGTTGATGAGCAGGGAGGAAATATTGACTTTCAATCTCATGATTAGGCACTTTTCACCCCTCCCCTCTTCCAGTGCCCGATGGCTCTTCTATTTTGACCATCATCTGGAAGAAACTTTATAATACACTGATTAGAGACAACACAAATAATAAATAATGTGAATACACATCAAGCCAAAAGCTCCTTGTATCTTCAACCTCTCGTGTCACAACTTAACATTTGGAATGTCACAGACTAAAACCATTTCTGTAATTTCTCATTGTAATCTAATTTTTGGAGTTCAGTTAACTCTGTGGTAGACACAAAATGCTGGAGTAACTCAGCGGGTCAGGCAGCATCTCTGGAGAGAAAGAATGGGTGACGTTTCTGGTCGAGACCCTTCTTCAGACTAACTCTGTTATCTGCAAGGTCAAAATATCCTTTGTTATGCTCAGAATGGTTTGTTGTCTTCGGTGCAAATGGAATTGCAGCAAAGGGGAATCCACGGGGCCCTTCAAGGAAGTGCAAGCTCCTATTAGAGCAATCTGACAAATTCCATTCCCCAATTTTATACTCCCTTGCACTCCTGCAAATTATTTTCCAAGAGCTGTCTATCCAGTTCCAATGTATTGAAAGTCCTGGTTGACCACATGTTTCCATCATCCTTGTAAGCAGCTAGTGTCAGATCATTACATCAGTTCTACTTAAGGTAGACACAAAATGCTGGAGTAACTCAACTGGAGAACAGGCAACATTTCTGGAGAAAAGGAATGTGTAATGTTTCGGGTCATGACCCTTCTGCAGGCTGAACAGTGAAGAAACATCGCCTATAGTCTGAATAAAGGTTTTGACTCGGTTACCGATTTGTTTTTTCTAGAGTTGTCACCTGAACCGCTCTGTTACTCTTGCATTTTGTGTCTGTCTTCAGTGTACACCAGTATCTGCAGTTCCTTCCTACACTTTTACTCAACCATTCAATAATTTTAAGATCCCTTCACATATCTTTTGCTGATTATTTTAACTCTGTGACCTGATACCTTGAGAATTGCTCATAAAAGCGACTGGCTTCCCTCTGGCTACCTTATTTAAATTATCTTGATCTTGTATACGTGTACTTGTATTTGATGCAGTCTCTAGGTTTTTGATGCAATTCAGATGACTGGCTGGCCAATGAAGATGTCCGTGGGATCCAACGTAGAGTGGCAGAATGTATGCCAATTTATCCCATTGACAGAAAACAAAGTGAAATGATTTGCAGGTGTTTTTGTGATTGGAAGGCTGTTGCACCATTTTGGATCCACACAGCTCAGTAATTGGTCCCTTGGTTTTTGCTATAAATTATTTAGTAAGTTAGTTAATAGCGGCACAGTGGCGCAGCCGCAGCTGGTAGAGCCGTCACCTCAGTGCCAGAGACCACTGAGTGCTGTCAGTGTGGAGTTTGCATGTTCTCCCTGTGTCCTTGTAGGTTTGTAGATTAATTGGAAAAAAAAATCCCTGAGTGTTGAGAGTGGATGAGAAAGTGGGATAACAGAAATTAGTCTGGGTAATGGATAGTCCGTGTGAATCGGTGGCCGAGGGCCTGTTTCCTTGCTGTATCTAAACTAAAGGTGTAGTCAGTTAGGTAAAAACGGAAGAGGTTTACAAGGGTGTTGCTAAGACGAGAATTTTTTAACAAATTAGGGTTGGGATGCTTGAACTTTGAAATAATGAATGATATGGGTAAAAACCTTTTTTTTTTTTTAGAGTGGACATGGATTTAATGTAATTGAGAGAAAGATTGGAAGGGGGATGAGGATTTTTTAATGTCTAGCGGGTGGTATGAGTCTGCAACTTACTGGTTGAAAGGTGGAGGAAGTGAAAACCCTCTTCGGCTTAAATGTGTACTTGGAGCAGTCACCCGTGGTGCTACAACCCAAGTGATGGAAAATGGGACTAGGGTTGCCACAAGTTGTTTTTCAACAGACACGAGTGGAACAGGTAGCTTCCATACATTTTGGATTTTGTTGCGAGTGCTTCAAATGCTGGCAACAACATTTTGGCAAGGCTGTATTTTGCCAAAATAAATGCACCTTTGTTTCTGTGGCATCTGATGCTTATCTAGTTTTCAGGTAAGTTCAATAAATAGTCTATAGTCCAGGCAGTTTTAGACTGTCTTGTAGGGAACTTTTTCTAGTCCTTTCTATAAGTGATTTTGGGTAACATTGATAGATTTGCTCACTTGACTGCTTATCTTTCTTTTTAGGTATATTAGGCTGTTCAGTTGACAGAAGATGTGACTCCATGAAATTGCTTTTTCTTTCTGCAAGTATTTTGCAAACTAAGCCTGTTTGTTTTCCTCCTTTTATCTTATTCAGTTCAGCCCTTAAAAGAATCTTTGAATTTGACTCTGTCACCTGATGAAGCGGATTACCTTGAGATATCCTATCTTTCTCGATTAAACTTTGCATTTTCAACACATTGCGATAGTGGTTAAATAGATCTATATATCCCCACATTTCTTTTGATATATCATCTATAGCAGCAATTAATGTAGGAAGCCTGCCAAGGGTTGAGTACTGCCTGAAGATTTCAATTTTGATTACAGGAGTGCAGCAAACCTCAAGAAGCTTTTGGGTTCGAACAGGCTCCTAGGGACTACACACTCCGTGCATTTGGAGAAATGGCAGATGCCTTTAAATCGGACTATTTCAACATGCCAGTTCATGTGAGTGTGCTTTAGGTTTGAAAATACATTTTTAGGAGCTTATTACACAAATGTTCTTTGTATTTAAATAACCATGCTTTGCTCAGGCATTCTTGTCAGTATGTTGGGTATATATATATATCAATGTTAAGTTCGAGCATAAAGCTCTTCAGTCAAATCTTAATGTAAAACAATGGATATTTTATAATTTGCAAAGAAACAAAAATTCCGCACAGAGCAATTTTTTTTTCTCTTCTCTCTCCCCATTCTAAATTATAAATATGTCAAAATACAGATGGTTCCAACGGAGCTTGTGGAGAAGGAATTTTGGCGTTTGGTTAGTACCATTGAAGAAGATGTTACAGTGGAATATGGAGCTGACATTGCATCTAAAGAATTTGGTAGTGGCTTTCCCATCAAAAATGGCAAAATTAAATTACGACCTGATGAACAGGTATGGCTGTTGCTTTAAATTTATAAGATTCTGGGAAACACTATTCTTGGCCTTAAAAATGTCAACTGAGTTTTTCAGTAATTCTTACAATTTCTGTTTGTGATAATGATAAAACTGCATACGTTGCAAAATAACCAGTTGTTCAACCACAATTTGAAACCCAAGTATGGCCAAATTTCATGCTGAGACTCTCTTTCAATGTTTAGTAAATTTCCTGTGTTGCTGTTTTCCATGATACTAAATGTTATGAAAAATTATTTGGTGAATTTCAACTAAGATTAACCAGCCAGATTGTAGACATAATTCAACAAAATGTAATTCCAAATTCTTACTAACGGGTAAAGACTGCTACAATTGCAGTTGGCATTCATGGATCAGTGAGGGAACAGTAAGCTATATAACACGTTGGTTGACTGTATAAAGTGTCGCCCATTGCTTTTAATAGTTATAATCAGTTCACTGGTACCATTTTTGGGTGTACTTATCAACAAGGATACAAGCATTGATTCAGAATATCTAAAATTTGAGACAAAGTTGTCACAGATGAGACTTTCCTGTGCATAATTACACAAGGTAACGGTGAGCTGCTCTCGTGAACTGTTCTAATTCTTGTGATGATAAATGTTGCACATTATTGAAAGGTGTCGAATTTCAGGATTTGGACCCATTGATACTGAATAAGTTATTTTCATGTCAGGCTGGTATGTTGCTTGGGAAGATAATTTGTAAGTGCTGCTGTTGTCTGTTGACTTTGTCATTACTTCGTGGTAAAGGTTGGATGGCTGGGAGATACAGTTGAAGTAGCTTTCACAAGTTCCAAATGTGATTGTGAAGGGTGGTGGGTGGGTGGGCCGTTTGAGCAGGTAGCATTATCCTTTCTTTAATCTCTTAACTGTTGTTAGAACTACACTTATGCAATCGAGTCAAAAGTTTTCCATAATGTTCCAGACTTGTGCCATGCATTTGGTGCTGATGTGATGATAGGAAGCTTCAGAATTGGTATTTCAATTATTGCAGTTGCATAACACACATTTAACTTCTAATTGCTCAATCTAAACACAGAATGGTACAATCTTAAATTGGAGGAATAGAAAATCTAATGGCGTTTGCATTACAGATCTTTGAAGATAGGATAGATTGAAGATCATTTTTTTTCTTCGAGGTGAAAGGGTCTTTACTTTGTTGATAAGAGGCTCAAAATTAAAAATAGCAGGTTTTCAAGCATTAGTAAACTGATCACGCCCCGAAAGGTGTGCAGTGTCGAATTTTGGGAAACCATACTGTAGGAAGGATTTGTAGTCCTTGGAGAGTGCAAAATAGATCAAGAATGAGAGCAGTAATGAGGGCTTCATTATGTTGAGGGACTAGGCAGATTGCTTAGAATGGAAAACAATTAAATTGTAGAATGGAAAATTATAACTTGTTTTCTTGTAGTAAAAGTGAGGAATATTTTCCAGCAGCAGGAGGATCATAATCAAGGATAGATTTCAGGTGATTGACTTTTGTTCAGTGTTTTCATGCAACAAATTATTATGACATTATGTGGTGAACTTTGAGTTTGTTAAAATTAAGTAATCCAGTGATTGATTGTTGAAGAAGTTGAATTTATACTTGCAGCTATGAACTGCTGATGTCCAGTCTTTTGGACACTTTGATAATGTTGACGTCTGTCAGTAACCGAAATAAATTATCCTAAACTATACAAAGCCACTGTAATTCTGAAACCTGATATTTTTGTGTCTTTTTACTTGAAGGAGTACCTGGATTCAGGATGGAATTTAAATAATATGCCTGTTCTGGAACCTTCAGTCCTGACTCATGTCAGTGCAGATATTTGTGGAATGAAGTTACCTTGGCTGTACGTGGGAATGTGCTTCTCCTCCTTTTGCTGGCATATTGAGGATCACTGGAGTTATTCAATCAATTATCTACACTGGTGAGAAAGTCACTAACTTGCAACAAGGTTTTGCTTCAGTTGTAAAATTGAAGATTTTTACCAATGTTTAAAAATGAACTGATCATGCAGAGATGGAGCAACAGTTTGCTCAACTGCTTGTAGTTCATTGAAGGGATGAGTTTGCAGGGGTTAGAACTTCCAGGGGCTAAGAACACAAGAAGCAGACTTTCGTGTAAGAATATAAATAGCAGGAGCAAATGTAGGCCTTTTAGCCCTGAACACAATTATGTCAATCAAAAAGGTCATGGACGATCTTCAATGCCAGTGTTCTGTATTAACATTTCCCTAATCTCCAAAAATATCTTTTTTTTTCTTGGATATCGAGTCCTAAATATTCACAATCCACTGAGTAAATTCTTTTTTTCATCTGTCATAAAGAGCTGACTTTTTAATTTGAAACTTACCCATATCTCTAAATATCCAAGCCATGGCAAAACTTTATCCCTGTATCTACCCTGCAATGCCCTGATAAGATCACTTATTCTTGACAGAATAATTAAACACTGCCTCACCTTATCACATATAACAAAACTATCATTCTAGGAAACAGTCTGGGAAACCAGTCTGGCATTCCCTCTATTGTAGACCCACGTAAAAGTGGGGAGTCCAAACTTTCTCTCTGTCCAGGTGTGGTTTCATCAAGGCCAAGCATGATTGGATTATGACACCTTTACTCAAATGAACTTGTAATGAATGGCAATAGATTGTTTGCCTTCCTAATTGGTTGCTGTGCCTGCATGTTAGCTTTCAATGATCTATGCATAAGGAACATCTTTCAATCTGTTAACGTTTACAAAATACTTTACTTTTCTATTTTTTTAACTACAGTGGATGACTTCTCATATGTCTACATTATGTTCAATGTGTTTTGTTCTTGCCTCTGTATTTTTCTGTGCACTCTCTCTGCATCATCATTGAATCATAGAGACATACAACCTTCACATTAAACCAGCCTCAGTTTTATGTCATGAATATATTTAGATATTATTACATTTAGTTCTTTCTTCCAAATCATTAATGGTAGTTGTGAACAGCTGCAACCCTAACGCTCGTATCTATGACCTCCTATTGGTCACATCCCCCCCCCCCCCCAGTCTATGTATTCTTGTGCTTTTTGCTTATTCATAATCCACATCAGTATATATTGCCCCAATCCTTGTGCACTAATTTTGTTTAATAACATGTTGCGTAGCATCTCATTGAAGACTGTCTGAAAGTTCTTGTACCCTATTTACTTTGCTCGCTGAAACCTCAAACTCCGATTTGACCATGATCATCCTTTCATAAATCTATGTTGACTCCCTAATCTTAATTACTTTTGAAGTTGCTGCTTGCCATTTCCTTAATTATAGGCTTTCCTTTTGGCATGGAAAAAAAAGTAGAACCTTATACTTTATTCTTATCCTTAACCAAATTATAATTATACAAAAAATATCCCAAGCTGCATAAGTTCCAGAAATAACTGTCAGATGAGCTGGAGAAAGCTGGGTAATCTTCTGATGTTATCAGTGTTTTTGCTGTGATTTTTTTGGGCAGTACTCGGCTTGGATGCTTAATTGTATATGTTGCCCACACGTTGAATGTTGTGATAAATTAGTGTTTTAAGCTTTCATTCTTTAGCATTCTAGGGGTTGTGATGGGGAGGGATCTTTATTGAGCCCTGACTGTCAACATCAATAATTTATTGACCGTTATTAAGTTTTGTAGGAGTGGAAGCAAATGCAAGACCTTTTTTTAATAAAATTAAAAAGTCCTTTATTTTTGTTTTAAAACTTCAACTTATTCCAAGGTATAAACTGTCTGAATGTTAACTAAATAATAGGAAAAAAACTGCAAGTGCTGGGATTATGAAATAAAACAAAGCATACTGGAGTTACTCTGCAGGTCAGGCATCAATCATCATGTGTAGAGAGAACCAATTAATATTTCAGGTCCATGATTTTTCATCCGTAGCAGAACAAGTGAGTCAAACAAATTTTAAATGCAGTGAAAGGTGAGGAAGGGACAAAAGAAGGTCTGTGATAAATGTCAAAGATGCCAATTATGTTGAATGCCTTTAAAGGGTTACTCTGGTTGAAGTTTAAGGAAGGAATTTCACGGCTTGGTGACCAAATGGTTGAATTGGAGGAACATAAATGTTTGAGGGTGGTAAACCACAAGACGACCAAATATGAAGGATTTAGGCTGTCACAATAGGTTATGTGGGAACTGAGGGCCAGTGTTGGTCAAAGAAACATTTGGAAAATGAGAATGGGTTATTAAAAATACAAGGGTTGAATTTTTTTTTGATTTCATGGAGAATTGGGCATTATTACAAAGATTATAGTAGACAGTTAAACCGATGTTAGCATAATGGTTAGGTTATTGGACTGGAGATTGAAGGTCTGAACTAAGTATGTAGACACATGTTCAAATCCCTCTGTGCCAATGGAGAAATTAAATTTGATTTAATGCAAGGCTCTTATTTGTAATATTGCCAGCTAAAAAACCCCTCTAGGTCTTAAGACGATGAATTCAAGGAAGACAGCCTATGTGACTTCAGACCTGAGGCAATGTGGTGAATTTTAACTACTCTCTGAACTGTTCCAGCAAATCTATAGACATTAACCGATACATATTAAAACAAACAGATGTAGAACCCTACCTCAGATTTGATAAAAACCCAAGTCCTTACAACTTGCCTTCACTATCTCTGTGGATCTAAGAAAAAAATTGGGTAAGCTGCCCTGCAAAGCAGCTGTTTCATGTTAACATTGTCAAATATTGTAGACTGCCATCGTGATCCCTGGGTATGTCCTATCCAGTAATATCACCATGATGATGATATATAGGATTACACTGGGAATCCTCAACATTGAAATTTTTATATTTAGTGAAATAAACTTGGAATAAATGCTGGTATAAGAAATTACCTGCAAATTACCATCCAATCGATAAAAGTGGAACCGTATGCATTCAACACCATTCTGAAAAAGTATTGTGGACATTCTTTCCCCCACATGTCTTGCTTTTCACAAAATCAAACAGGCAACCAACTGACTGGAAATACTGATTTTATTGTTAATGCTCATTGTTTTTCTCAATGCTGGCAGTATCTTCAATACATAGACAGCATTAAAAAATAAGCCATGGTCTTGGTGAATGACAGAATGGGCACAAGAGGTCAAATGGCCTGCTCCTGCTATAGTTTCTTATGTTCTTTTTACATCCCCTTCTCACTGACAATAAATTCTTAGTGATACCTATATATCACAAAATGCTTGGCAAGGAAAGAATATAATATCAATTGCTCAGATTAGATTAAAAAATCACGCTATAGCTTTGAACATTCTGCCTTCTCTGAGACATTGGATAAGGAATGAAGTTCATGGCCAGAACTTAAATAATGGCTCAAAGTCATCATATTTGTTCTGAGAAAACTTTTCCTCATCCATTAACGTGTGTCTGTCAAGCAGCCTCAAAATACTGATGTAGTGTAGAGATCCAAACATGGTGGATTTGTCATCCGCATTATGCTGCAAAGTTTCACAATTTCAAAGGTTTCTCAGAATAGCATTTTGAGCTGTTAATATATTCTGACATTTTAGTATCTTTTGGAAAATTTCCATTTAAAAAAAACCTTAATCTTGGGATGTGAATCATGTGAATTTGGCTTTAATGGTAGGAACTGAAGGATTTTTGAGATGTAATGTCAGATAATTTGCTTTTTGAGAACAATCCACAGAAGGTTGGCCTTAATCTCTAAAATATAGAATGTATTGGAGATATGGATGGATTTGTCTATAGGTTTACTTGAATTAGTATAATTTTCAGAATGCTTGGGTAAATAACAAATTAAATCAGATTAGATGATATATCTAACATTGCTAGTGCAATCATAAATGTAAATGTATAAAATGACTCAACTGCTCAATAGTTCAGAACTCAAGATTTTGTGTGGAATTAGGGGAAAAAAAGGAAGTGATTGTGGGTGGAAAGGTAGTGTAGGTAAAACAAAACACACTTTCCATTTCTACAGAAGGTACGGAAATAAATGTATTTTGTTATTTGTAGATAATTTAGCCTGTATCTATAAGTGTCTCTTGCATCCCATTCCAATTTTAGTGTGCTGCTTTACCTTTCAGTTGACGGGTATGGAGGGCTCTGAATTATTGCCATATCATTTTTTTCTGTAGGTACTACTATCTTGGCAAAATATTTGTTTTTATTTATATCATCAGGAGCTGTAGCTTGGGTTCTCTCATTAGGCAACAAATATAATTGTTTCAGCATTGGATGTCAACAATTTTTTAGAATGATCTCGAATCCACTGCCACCTGTAATTTAAAAAGAGTCCTGATAGTTTATTTATATTTTGATCACTTTTCCATAAACAGTAGAGTGCTTTATAATCTCAAGTTCATGGATTCTAATTTTCTTTTAAAACTAATTAGGGGAGAGCCTAAGACATGGTATGGAGCACCAGCATACGTGGCAGAACAGCTGGAGAGTGTTATGAAGAGACTGGCGCCTGAGCTGTTTGAATCCCAGCCTGACCTTCTGCATCAGCTGGTCACCATCATGAATCCTAACACTCTGATGGCTCACGGAGTGCCAGTACGTATTGCAGATCTCCATGCAGCCCTGAGATCCTGATTTTAAACTTAGATTTTATATTTTAACAAAGAATTGCCAGAGATGCATCAGTTATCCATTTGAAGCAAAGCTTTGGCAAAAACGATTGACAGTCTAGGCTTATTTTGCTTGGGGTGGAATTGGAGAAATATCTTTTTAAAATAGCGCAACTCTAAGTGGTCATGGTATTTGGCAACTGAAGTAGAGTTATCAGCAGTGATGTGACCAATGTAATATTTTGAGTACGGGATACATTATATAGTAATTTACCTTTATATCCATCAAATAACACCATTCCAATATTTTGACTACAATATTTCCCAAATATACATAGCCAGAATTGGTTACATCGCAGTTAATAACATTTATATATTTAATGCAACTTTTCTTAGAATCACACACATGTAGTTGCCACTTGAGTGAATTGCAGTGCTTTGTTTATTTTTTCCATCCTTTTTCTTTCTACATCCTTCTGCTCTCTTATTGCTTCCGAAAAGAATACTAGATCTGCCTAAAATGTTGATTCTAATATTAGAACCTATTTTCCCAAAGAAATTTTAGAATTTTTACTTCATGGTTGTTGTTTTCTTTTAAACTGAAGAATCATTATCCATGGTGCAATATTGCTGTATTTAAATTGTGATTGAAGAATAGAATTATCTTTGAATGTCCTAAATCACTTTTTAGGCAGGCGTCATGAATATGGCTATATAATTTAAGTATCTCTTCACGACTTACCCTTGTCAACGGACATCTTAAAAAACAAAAGCAGCAGGTCCATATCTAATCATACTCTGCTTTTGCCTTTAGTCCTCTTTGTTTGCCAAGTTCATAATTTTTTCCAAGCCCTAAATCAGCCTGTTGGACACTTGAATTGATTGTCTTTTATTAATATAGTCACCTTTTCAGACTGAATTGAATGACTACTCATTTTCTTTGTAATTCATAATCATGACAATCATAATCATTGCTATGTACAATCTGTGTAGGTTTGACGCTTGGCATATAGACTTTCAATGGAATATTATGAATCATTCAATGCCATTTTTCATTCCTCATTTGTTCATTCCACATCTGTTCAAAGGTTTCCTAAATATTTTTCATTATCAATTGCCAGTCTGGAATTCACCTGGAGGGCCAATTCTAAGCCACATTGTAATTAAGGGGTGACACTTGGAGTTCAGTTGTAAAATAGTGGGACGGATGGCTAATTACCATTCTAGCTTGACCCAAGACCTGACAAATATGTAACTTGCCAATGAGCAGATCAAATACAGCATGTTTGTCATATTAGTCATTTTAGAATTGGTAAAATATGGAACTTGAGCCAGAATTGTTAAAAGGCCAAAATCAAGTACTTGTCTGATTTCCGAGGTAAACTATTAAATAACTTTGACAGTGTGCTGGAAATCCTAAAAGCTCTTTCAAAGATTACTCTGCAATTTAGTATTATACATTAGTCTTCTGAGAACTTTATGAGCACACCTTAAAAGACGTGCAGACACTCCCTGGCTTATGTATAGGTGAATTGTGTAAACGTGTACTTGCGTAAACAATTCACAATAGGTGATCCTATTTCCTGAATGGCCTGTGTAATTGCAGTTGGGGGGGGGGGGGGGGGGGGGAAGGGCTTCCCGTTGCTTCATAGATATAAAAACGCCGCCTAGGCTTGTTACTCTTCCTGTTTTGGCCATTGTTGGTGGGATACTGGGCAGCTGAGTGAGAACAAGGGAGGCAATGGAGAGCAGCTCCAGCCCGAGTCACCAACATCTTCCACAAGGTACACCAGCGCGTCCTCCTTACCTGCTGTCACACCATCCGGTTGATGTAGCTGTTGCAGCTTATGTTGTAGCCCCAGGTCGCCAGTGCTTTCTTTAGGCTGCCATCACCGACACTATGTGTCACGAGCCTTATCTATCACGAGCTTCCTCTTCTTCCTGTCGGCCGTTGGTTTGTCTACTCCCCCACCAACACTGCCTCCTCCTCCCCCCAGAGTCGACGACATCTTCCAATGTGGAACATATCGGCAATTGCAGGGGAGAAGGTGGAGTGGGGGTGACGGAGTGGACAAAGCCGTGGCCCACAGGAAGAAGCGGCAACTGGTGGAAGGGGAGGGAACTCCATGGTGACCGATTGCGTCCTGTTGGTAGTGGCAGCTTGATGAAAGTTCTGTTGGCCAGGGCCTACAATGTGAGTCGTAACAATAGCTATGGCAACCGGACGGTGCGGCTGCTAGTGAAGAAGGGCAGGCTGGTGCATACCAGCGGCATCAACGCCTAGTTTTAAGGTGAAATCGAGACAAAATGGTGGAGTAACTCGTTAGACTAAAGAAGGCTCCCAACCTGTAACATCACCTATCCATGTTGTCCAGAGATGCTGGCTGACCCGCTGAGTTATTTCAGTTTTTGGTGTTTTGTGTATTAACCCACATCTGCAGTTATTAGATTCTACCAAGTTTTATGGTGATTCCGACTTGCAAAAAATCTGACTTGCATAAGGATTTACGGAACGTAACCCTTGCGCAAGTCGTGAATGTCTATATATTCTTTGGAACACTTGATGGGATCTTAAAACCTAGAACAATTAAAGATACGCATGTCAATAATGATTAAAACCATGAAATTAGTTATTCAGATAATCCAAAAAAGTAGATTTCCCAACTTTACTGGAGAATCTAATGAAGTAATCAAAGATAGAATTTGAATGAATCATAGTATTCCATTGTCTTTATGCCAAGCTTCACATCTTTGCAGATTTACAAAGGCGCATACAGTTGTCATGATCTTGCCATCAAAGTTTTCTTCAGAATGCACATGCTTAAATAAACACGGCTAGTTGACGGCTTTAATTTGCACCTCCACATTTGTTTAAGCATGACCATACCTGCTGAAAGCAGATCTCTGAACTCTGAAACATGCTAAAAGCAGAGTTTGGAGATTCAGTATTGATTGATATATTAGCAGGAATTGGAATCTGAGCTTTTTCTCCACTGAAAATGTTTATAAATGTTGCCAGTTCTGCACACAATTTGAATGTATAATTACGTGTTCTAGCTTTTAACTGCTCAGAATTGTATGGCGTACTCCACGTACATCGAGATTAGTTTTCTGCACAAATTAATCAATTTTAGCAGCATGCCTAAGTCTACCCTGCCCTTCATTCAGTAAGCAAATTCAGTCCCCCTCGATAATTATGTAAAAATGGGCATTGTTCCTCAGTACTCTGAATCCACCCAATTTGTAAGTCAATTTCACCAGATAAAAGAATTTTCAAGCTTCAACTTTGGTGCTGAGTGTTTCTGTCACATTAATAGTCATCCCAAATCATTTTTTCTCCTAACATTTTATTCTGATTTGTCAATTTATCTGAAACACCTTCAACTTTGCCATCCAATGTGCCATGCTGCACAACACAGCTGTTAGACACCACGGTCAAATTATCTTAATTTGTGTCACGACCTTTTATCCCAAATCAACCACTTTGCTCTTTCATAATCCCACTTTCTATGTTAGTTTCTATAAAAACTCCTAAATAATTTCCCAATGCAATTAAAATCTCATTGTGTCTTTGGCTCACCATTTTCGAATAGTAATTTTCAAGATGTTTGTTTGCTCTTTCACAGTCACCACCGATGTTTTTATTCTTATAAATGTTCTTGTTCCCCCTGGTGTTTACGCTCCTGGATCAGGATCATGCCATGACTCTTGGGTATATCTGGCATACAACTAATACAGTCTACCAACGTAGACTCAGTGACTGCTTCGCTAAACACTTGCACTCTGTCTGCCTAGGCCTATGAGATCTCCCGGGGTTGCCAACCTTTTCAACTCTCCTTATTCACATATTGCCCACTCTGTCCTGGGCCTCAATTGCCAGAGTGAAGCTATGTGCAAATTGGAAGAACAGCACCTCATATTTTACTTGGGTAGCTTACAACCCAGCGGTATGAACATTGAATTCTCTAATTTTAAGTAACCTACTTACCCCCTTCATCCACCCTAGTCGTTTTAGCAGTTTCACAGTTCTCCACCTTTCGCTCTTGAGATCAAACCTTCCCTAGCCAACAATGGGCTTACCGGACCGAGGTAATTTGTGGCCGGCCATGATTGGTCCCAGTCTTTTTCTGCTTCCAGCTTCAACCCCCTTGCCACTTTCAGTTTGAAGAAGGGTCTCAACCAGAAACATCACCCAGCCTTTTTCTCCAGAGATGCTGCCTGACCCGCTAAGTTACACCAGCACTGTGTCCATTTTTGGTATAAACCAGCATCCTCAGTTCCTTGTTTCCACAAACAGCAATACAACTCATTAAACTATTTCATGGTCGTTGAACATTGACATTATGGCTCTCTGGCCCACTGTATTCATGGCAACTATTGAATACTTATTTATACTTGACTCCAGCTTCAATGTATTGACAATTTAAGTACTCATCCAGTCAGTGACATGTTGCAAAAGCTCCTGTTGCTGTTTCCCATCCCCACACTTCTAATCGTCCTAGCCTTTGTGTTAAACTCGTGCTGTTTTGCATATCTTTGCTATGGGAAATGTGCTGTATCTACTTGCATAACTTGCATCAATCAAGTCTTCCCTCGGGTTCCTGGCCTGAGAATACTACTTGCTATAATCCCTGAATGGTATTAAATCAGACCTGTTATTTTCACATCCAAATTATTACTGTATACAATAAAAGTCCCAGAAACAATCCCTGTGGTTAAAAACCATTGGTAACAGGCTTCCAATCACAAAGCAACCCTCCACCATTGCCTTCTAATTTTTATAATCAATTCATTTTGAATCCAGTTTGTCCTAGATCCATGAGCTCTAACCTTTTATTCTCCCATATGGGACCTTGTGAAATACATTTCTAAAGTCCTTGTACTTGCGTCAAACCCATTGTCCTCATTAATCACTGTTAACCGTGCAAATATTTAAGTCAAGGTAGGCTTCATCATCATCAGTCTGAAGTAGGATCTTGACCCGAAATGTCACCCATTCCTTCTCTGCAGAGATGCTGCCTGTCCCGCTGAGTTACTCCAGCATTTTGTCTATTCAAAATTTCAGTAAAATTGGTCAGAGAGGAAATCACCCAAACAAGGCTAAAATGATTATCTTTGAACAATCCCTGCCTTTTTAAATATGGTTAATTCTGAATTTTGCCCAATAATTTCCCTATTACTGATGGTGATATACATCCAGATATGCCATCCTTTGACTAGAGCATTAGGGTGTAACCCATCTGCATTGTTTTTCGTAACCTCCATAGTTTATACATAATCCTTCTAAAATGTAACTTTTATTGTTCAGTGGAATTATTCTTGGTTTTTCATTCATTGCCATCTAATCTCCAACAATGGATTTTCTTCTGAACTTTCACTGTTTTCTCTCAGTTCCCCCTAGTCATCAAGTCATTAACTTTATTTGTCACATACATATACAAGATGTGCAGTGAAATGAAAGTGGCAACGCCTATGGATTGTGCTAAAACTACAAAACAGAATAGAATTTTTTTTTAACACAAAAAATAAATTAATACAGTAAATTAAATTAGTCCCTGGTGATATGAGAGCTAACAGTCCTGATGGCCTGTGGGAAGAAACTCTGTCTCATCCTGTTTTCACAGCGTGACAGCGGAGGCGTTTGCCTGACCGTAGCAGCTGGAACAGTCCATTGCTGGGGTGGTAGGGGTCCCCCATAATGTTGCTGGCTCTGGATCTGCACCTCCTGATGTATAGGTCCTGCAGGGGGGCGAGTGTAGTTCCCATAGTGCGTTCAGCTGAACGCACCACTCTCCGCAGAGCCTTCCTATCCTGGGCAGAGCTATTCCCAAACCAGATTGTGATGTTTCCGGACAAGATGCTTTCTACAGCCCCAGAGTAGAAGCATTGAAGGATCCTCAGAGAGACTCTGAATTTCCTCAACTGTCTGAGGTGGTAAAGGCGTTGCATTACCTTACTCACCAGTGTGGCAATGTGTGTTGTCCATGTCAGATCCTCTGTGATGTGGTCTCCCAGGTATTTAAATCTGCTCACCCTATCCAGAGTAATCCCATTTATCTCCAGTGGCGTGTTGTGATCTCTTCATGACACTCCTTATCTGGGCTTAGTTTGAGATCAAACCATATCTTGCAGCTCAAACAGTTTTAATGTTAGTTTAGCACCCCTATATTTTGTCCATTTCCACAAAGTCACTTGTCTAACGTTGCTGTAACATTTAACTTGTTACCTTTATCGGCTACCTCAGATTATCCAATATTCTGCAGCCCATATCCACACCTGCTCTGAAACTTGACTCTCATCTGTATACTTGGTGACCAACATTCCATTCCATCTGTGTATTGTACCAAATTTAAAGATCCCATACATTGTTTAAATCTCTCTGTAGCCTTAAAATTATTTTTCATTATAATCCTCTTCAGCGCTCTGTGCTTTGGAGCAGTGCATTCATCTTTTGGTCAGTTTCCCTGTCATTTGCCCCATTTTAACTTTTGAGGTCAGATCTTTTTTCCCCTTAAACTCCATTTCCACCTTCCCCTTTGAACAAAAGTTGTCAACTATTGCTGTATTTTGATATAATCACCAGTAAACTCAAATCCACTTTCTGAGCCATATTCAAACAAAAATACATGAATATTTCCTTGCAATATGACATGAGTTTTATTGGATTTTAATAGGTTAAAGGGCAGCTCAGTACACCAGTAAAATTGTCTCCTTTATTTATATATTTAATTTTAAGTATATCAGATTGTATAAGAAAATAACTGCAGATGCTGGTACAAATCGAAGGTATTTATTCACAAAATGCTGGAGTAACTTAGCAGGTCAGGCAGCATCTCTGGAGAGAAGGAATGGGTGACGTTTCGGGTCGAGACCCTTCTTCAGACTGATGTATTTATTCACAAAATGCTGGAGTAACTCAGACTGAAGAAGGGTCTCGACCCGAAACGTCACCCATTCCTTCTCTCCAGAGATGCTGCCTGACCTGCTGAGTTACTCCAGCATTTTGTGAATAAGTATATCAGATTGATGCTTATGAGATCCTCTATTTATTTGTGTTTATCTACTGCTGAAAAGCAAACTTTTGGAAATGGAAATCTAAAATGAAAATGTGATTGCAGAAATTCAATTAACATGGTAGGCGGCATCGGTGAAGAGGACATCAGATTTAACAGTTCAGGGTGAAGGGTGGCACAATAGTAGAGCAACTGTCTTACAGCGCCAGGGACCCAGGTTCGATCTTGACTACGGGTGCTGTCTGTATGGAGTTTTTACGTTCTCCCCAGTTTTCACCAGGGGCTCTGGTTTCCTCCCACACTCCAAAGAGGTACAGGTTTGTAGGTTAATTGGCTTTGGTAAAAATTGTAAATTATCCCTAGTGTGTAGTGTGTGCTAGTGTACATGGTGATCGCTGGTCGGCACAGACTCAATGGGCCGAAGGGTCTGTTCCGCACTGGATCTTGAAACTAATCTAAACCTCCACCCTAACATTTTGTATTTTATGTTTCCTTTCAACATTGAAAGAGGCTGCCAGCTCAAAGCAATCCCATCCAATCCATTCTCCTTTTAAAACCAGTCACCTTTCTCTCTCATGGCCATTAACAACCCCCACATTCCTCCACTGATTTTCCTACCATCCACTAACTTTCAGAGTAATTGATAATAGACAATTAACCAACCTGTGGATCTGGGTCTGTAGGATGAAACCCATTTGGTCTCAGAAAAGCTACTAACATACAGCTAGCACAAATGGTGAGGGTTGAACATGGGACTGGAGTTGTGACAAAATAGCATGACCTGTTGCACCACTCTGCTGCTCCTTGGGTCCATTTGTTCTCTCCACCCTTGCTCTTCCTTTGCATCTTAAAAATATTTGTGAATTTTAACTTTTCTCAGATCTGATAATAGCTCTCTGTCCAGATTGAGTATTTCTTGCATTTTGTGTTTTTCTTTCCTAAGGTTATTGAAATGGGCCTGCATTTAGTCCATTTCAGTAACCTCATGGATTAGTTACCCCATAGGTTTTCCTTTATTTTTTCCCTCGAGTGGATGTTCACAAGAAAGTAATCGGAAAACTGAATTCCTTTGTTTCATTTGTAATTTGATAAATTATACCACACGCAAACACATTTTTAAATTGTCCAATTTTTTCTTTGCTGATTTGCCCCCAGTATTTAGTTAAATTAATGGAAATCTTCCAATCAGTGATGAAAGTTTGGTAAGCCCCCATCTCTTTCATAGAATCCTATAGAGGAAGATAAATTGTTCATAGATATTTATCATCACCAGATGCAATATTTATTGATGCATTCAAGAATGTTTAGAGATAATCATATAATTTCAACACTTAATCATTCAAATTTCTGGATGAAATCTAAGAGGGCAGATCAGCTACCTTTATCAACATCCCCAATCATTAATACCACGAGGTATGTTATGGCATTGCAAAAATGGGGCCTTAAAATGTTGATTTTTACTTGTTTAATGGTGGCTTTGAACCAGCCATGAAGTACAATATTATGGATCTACACAATTAAAATGTTGTTACGGTTGTGAAAATAGGATTTAAATGTCAATCACCTGAGATTGTAAGTTTACGTGTGTTTTTTCTTGCAGTTAAGTATCTTTGTGGATGTATCTATTAGTGCATGCATGTATTCTGCATACCTATCCTCTAACCAGTGTTTTTAAATTTCTGCTTTCCACATTGGGTCCATATGTAGTTTAGTTTATTATTGTCACATGTACAGTGAAAAACTTTTTGTTGCTTGCTATCTAGTCAGCAAAAATAATGCACATGATTATGATCAAGTTGTCCACAGTGTACAGATACAGGATAATGGGTATAATGTTAAGTGCAAGATAAAGTTCGATTACAGATAGTTCGAAGGTCTCCATTGAGGTAGATGGGAGATCACGACTGCTCACTAGCTCACTAGCTGGTTCAGTTGCCTGATATGGCGTCAGCCATGGACTTGTTGTGGTGATATGAAGACTGCAGTGGATCAAGGTGGCTTGGTGGGCTTTAAAATGTTCCATAACCAACCTTGAAGCACTTCATGATGGGTGATGTCAAGGCCACTGGATGGTAGTCATTAAGTTATGAGATCTTGCTTTTCTTGGCACCGGGATGATATTGGGCTTCGTGAAGCAGATGGGTACCTCAGAACGGCGCAAGGACAGTAAAGATGTCTATGAACACTTCCGCTAGTTGGTTCTTGCAGTTCCTAAGTATGCGGCCAGGGACTCCGTCTGGACCAGTTGCTTTCCATGGGTTCAGCCAAGTTTGATGGAATGGATGTCATCGCCCTGTTGGCCTTCTGCTCAAAGCAAGCGTAGAATTCATTAAGTTCGTCAGGGAGGACCGCACAATCACCAGCGATACTGACTTTGCTTGCTGATAGTTATAGTATTCAGGCCCACTCTGGGGGCGTCCGAATGATTATTGTGGGACTCAAGTTTGTCCTAGTATTGTCTCTTGGTCTTCCTGTTGGCTTTGTGAAGATCGTAGCAAGCTTTTGTGCTTTGTTTGACTTGACTTTGCCTTCACCTTTGAATGTACCTCGCGGTTCATCCATGGTTTCCGTTTGGTGAACACTTGGATTGTTTTCTTCAGCACACACTTCTCTACGCATTTGCTGATGAAGTGGCGTTCTCATTCAGGTTGGCTGCAGATTTCCTGAATATGGACTAGTCCACTGAAGCAAGGCAGTCGCATAGGATGTCATATGTCTCCGCAGATTAGCACTGAACAACTTTATGTATTGGATCTTCCCACTTCAGTTTATGTTTAGTAGGCAAGGAGTAAACGCTTAGCAATATAGCCAGATTTCCTGAAATGAGGCTGGAGAATGAAGCGGTAGACATTTTTTATGGATATGTAGCAGTGGTCGAGGATGAGAGACACTGATAGCATTTTGGTAGTACACTCTTGAGGTTGGCTTGATTGAACTCTCCGGCTACAATGACCAGGGCTTTGAGGCATTTCTGTAGTGGAATACCGTTCATTCAGATCATGCTTGACAACCACATGGGGAGGGATGTAGGTGAGGGGAATTCCCTCGGCAGGTAGTAGGGATGGCACTTTATAGTTAGATATTCCCTGTTTGGGATCCATGAGCTCTCTAGGATCGCTATGTCTGATCACCAGGATGGGTTAATTAGGAAGCAGTAACTGCCCTGTAACTTTGCTCAAGGGCACATTGCAGACCATCCAGTGAAGGGAGAAGCTGATGTCACTGCGCTAGTTTCCGCTCTTGAATTTCATTTGATTAAGTTATTTTTCTAGTTGTCTTTTAATCTTTCATTATTCCTCTGCATTTGCCTATTCTTTTATTTGTGACCTTTAACTGTCTATCAAGCTTTTTATTTGATCTCATTTATTTTGGCTTGTGCTTCTGTAGATTTTGTTCTCTTGACAAAGCTAGTTGTTTTTATAAATGAGCCTGTTCCGCCCAGTGCTTGAGAAATCATGGACATTATACTAGCACTCTATGGTATGACTTGATATCTAATACTTCAGAAGGTGAATGCATGTTGGTTGTCCTGCTGTCGGGCATGTGCACATAGCAATACGCAAATTATCTCCAGCTACTGCCATAAATTTAACCAACAAAATGCTGCTGCTTTTTCAGTGTAAGTATTATAACTGCTAATCATATCTGCATGACAATTTAAAATGACATCTCCTAATCATATCTGCGTGCCACTTTGGACATCTGTCAAAATCAAATTTATGATATACTGGCTTGAACTTTGACACGACCTGAAAAGGTGTGGATTGCAATTCAAAACAGGTTATGAAAATTGAGTTAAGTGATATTCAGTGTGATAATTGCAGTAACATGTAAAACATTGCCACATGAATAGGGAGTGAGTATGCCATTGCAGTTATAGACTTTCGCCAGTAAATGTGTAGAGGACTGCATGCCAAAGACGACAATCTGATTGTTCATCAACTGAAAAACTTGGATGACCTTTAAGGTCCATTCTAGAGTAAAGCTCAAGACGGAGGCAGTACCATTGTAGTCTGCATCAATGGTCCTGAACTGTGTAAGAAATCTATGTATGATCTTCACAAGGCTATCAAGGATACTAATGAAAAATTTTAGACCAAGCTAGAGTGCCAGAATTACCACATGACAATGACAATTATGGCAAGGCTTTTTGCTGTAATGGACTACAAGATGAAGTCAGGCAACATTTCTGGTAACATGCATGAGCTCAATGCATCCTATGCTTGTTTTGAACAGAAGGTCGGTGGAATGACATTACGTATCCCGACAGCCTTGGAAGCGCCTGTATTGACGATCACTGTTGCAAACGTCAGAGCAGCCTTCAAAGGAGTTAATTATCGACTTTAGGAAGCATGGTAGAGTCTGCATCAATGGTGCTGAAGTGGAGATGCTCATGAGCTTCGGGTTCCTTGGTGTAAATATCACCAAATATTTGCCCTGGTCGAACCACATTGACACTACAGCCAAAAGAGCATGTTACGTCAATGGCTTTACTTCAGAAGACTAAGGAAATTGACATGTCTCCAATGACTCATCAGTTTCTACAAATGCAACATAGGAAGCATCCTATCAGGTTGCATCAAAATTTTGTTTGGCTACCACTTTTGCCCAAAACTGCAAGAAATTGTAGAGTTAAGGACACAGCCTAGCAGTCCAACGCACGTTAGTTTTCCCCACCATTGACTCTCTATAGCCTTCCCACTGCTTTGGGAAAGCAGCCAACTTAATCAAAGACCAATCAATCCCCAGTTATTCCCTCTTCTTCCCTCTTCCATCTGGCAGAAGATATACAAAATCATAAAAGTATGTACCATCAGATTCAAGAACAGCTGTTTCCCTGCTGGTATCAGATTATTGACTACAACTCAATGCTAAGGATGTTTTTCTGATCTCCCAATCTACCTTGATGTGCCATTGCTTTTTAAAATGTAGCAGCTACAACACTATATTCTGCACTCTGTTTTTGCTTTTTGCACTACCTGTTGTACTTGTGTATGGTATGTCTTGCCTGGACAATACATAAAACAATGTTTTTCACTGTATTTTGGTACACATGACAATAAACCATTGCCAATGTTAATATCAAGTGAAGTTCTTTACTTTCATGACACTAAGTTATTGCTATCAGCTTGTTATCCAAGAAAAAGTGATGAGAAAATATTTGATTTATAATGAAATCAAACCACTTAAGATATTTGCTTACTGGTTAGAAGATTTAAGTTTTTGTGCAATTAGAGGTAAATGTGAGAGTCAATACTGTCTCAAAGTGGATGTCAATCAAAAGTTCCCTTCAATGATTTGCAGTATTATCATGAAATGATCATGGGTATGCAGTTGAAACTAGGTTGACAGTCTAGGTAGCAACATTGAGTTGTGTTGAATGTCTGCATATATTTTTTTCTATCTGTGAAGCAACTTATTACTTATTACTTGCTTTATTTTTACAATGGTTCTGCAAAAGATTTTAAATATTCATGCCTTTATGCCTATTAAGCATATTACCTGACAATACAATACAATAAATAATGTCAAGAAAATTATACGGGAACGGGAAAACATTGTAATTGGCATTGGCTGAGTCTTTGACTGGTTTAATTGTTTGGAACTGTTGTGAGTAAGATATAAAATATAGATAAATAATAAAAACGACATAAAGAGAGCATAAAGTTAAGCCACAGAGACCAAATGTTGAAAATGTTTTTGGGCAAGAACTAATTTGAATTATTTTAAAATCATCTAATTATAGATTGTGTTTAACAGAAAAAATGTTTGCTTTTAAGCTTCACCATGGTGTATTGAAATGAATGTTTATCAATCATATCTTATTTCCTCAATACAGGTTTACAGAACTAATCAGTGTGCAGGGGAATTTGTCATCACATTTCCTAGAGCCTATCACAGTGGTTTTAATCAGGGATTCAACTTTGCGGAAGCAGTGAACTTCTGCACAATGGATTGGGTAGGTGTATTTATTCAGTGGATGTATGAGGGAAATGCAAAATTGTTTTTTCTGAATCTTGTGTCAAAGAAAACGGATTTTTTGTTTAAATTTTGAATTCTAAGTCTTAAATAAATGTGATACATTATCTTTGTACACCTCTTAATCCAGTATTCTAACAGTGAGCCAAAATCCTTTTACCTCTTGCATATAGACTTTACTCAAAATTCAGGAATTTCTGGTTAATTGTTTTTGAGGCATGTGTCATGTTGAGGATGTTTGTCTTGCAGCTGCCAATGGGCCGTCAGTGTGTGGAACATTATCGGCTCTTGAACCGTTACTGTGTTTTCTCTCATGATGAGATGATTTGTAAAATGGCTTCCAAGTCAAGGGATCTGGATGTAATTTTGGCATTTGCTGTCTATAAAGATATGATCATTATGATGGATGAGGAGAAGAAATTAAGGGAAACAGTTCGCAAAATGGTAAGTGCCACAAAATTTAGGCACTTGTAATCTGTTGTTAACATTGTCAATCAAACAGATGGATTGTGTAACACTTACTTTTGCTGCTATTGAATCTTTGCCTGTTACTTGCAAGTTTCGCTAATCGTATCCCTTTGCCAATTCACCATCCTCTGTTAAAACTGATGATGTACACTGTATCCCACTCTAAACCCCACGTTCATAACAAAAAAGACTACCTATGTGGAAACGTGGTAACCTTTCTCCTATTTCCTCCTTACTCCCTTCATAAATTAAAACTAAGCGAATTGCAGGCTGATTATCGATGAGGATGTTATGCACTAGCTTAATTTTGTTTTGCCTTGAATGTGTTCATTTCCTTAAATGAAAGCAAGATTTCTTGAAGTAAATTATATTCTCAAATGGACAAAAATTGCAACTATTTAATATCCTAGATTGTTTAGCATGCATACCATTAGCACAAATGCTTGTTAATGTACTTTAGCTATGTGCAGGACTTTGTCTTTTCTGCTATAATTGTGATTATTATCTTCTATCCATCTTCCATCCATCTTCCATCTATCTTCTATCTATATATCTATATCCATCTATATTTTACTAAAACTGTGTGTGTTTATATGTGTGTGTGTGTGCAGCATAACTTTTGTCGCTCGCACAGCCAAAACGGTACACCATAGCGCAATTTTTGCACCACCATACTCGCCATTATCCTGGCCATATAATAATAGATTTGTTTCATTTTAAAGAACTCCACTCACCCTATCTATTCCCCTAATCCCCCCCCTTCTCCAACCCCCCATTCACCCAATTCATCCCCCCGAACTCCATTTAAAACTCCCCCAAACCTTCACTGCATTGGTCTAACACCCTCCCCTTACTCAGCCACTCCACCCCCCCACTCACGCACTCCATTCCCACCCCCCTCACTCACGCTCTCCATTCCTACCTCAACCACCCCCCCCCCCTTAAAACTGCTCCAAACCTCTCCTGCATTAAGTGAAATTGTGTTTAGGATTATTTTCAGAGCCCCACTCACGCACTCCATTCCCCCCTCAATCCCCCTTAAAACTCCCCCAAACCTGTGCTGCATTAATTTAAATTGGTTTCAGGTTTTTGTAAGAGCCCCACTCACCCACTCCATCTACACCCCCCTCAACTCCACTTATCATCCCCCCCACAACCCACCTCATCCCCCCCTTATCCTCTTCTCACCCACTCCATCCCCCTCAGCCCCCTTATCTCCCCCTCTCTTCCACCCTCCATTCACCCAATTCATCCCCCCTGAACCCCCTTTGAAACTCTCCCAAACCTCTACTGCATTGGTCTAACACTCAGCCACACCATCCCCCCGCGTCCAGGGTGGGGGCAGGGGAGGGGCTAGTGGGGGTGGCTAGGGGGGGTGGAGTGGGTCAGTAGGTGGAGGAGAGGGGATAATGGGGATTGAGTGGGGGGTTGAGGGTGCTACAAATACAGGAGAGGCTTTGGGTCCAGGCCTCACTCAATCATATCCTCTCGCCTTCCCTGTCCCCCCTCTACGAGGAATGGACCGACTTGGCCTAGTTAAATAATAATATTGAAGATTTTTTCACATTTTTTTTCACAAGAGATGTGAGAAAAATCACCTGCAGAAAAGCAGTGAGATAATTTCAACAGAATGTAAGCAATAAGTTGTCTTTGGGCCTGGTAGACTATTGCAGAATGCACCATTTCACCTTGTCACTATTTAAAATAACGAATGCTTCCTCAAGGTGCATCAGCAAGCCCTTCACCAGCTGCCACACTGTCTGGTTGACGTGGCTGTTGTTGATGTTTATGTTGTAGACCGTGGCTGACTGTTTGTTCTTCAGGCTGCTGCCACCAACAGGATGCACTCTGTCACCAGGGGGCTCCCTCCCCTGTCACCAGCTACCGCTTCTTCCTGTCGGCTGTCACTTTATTCACTTCACCACTCCCCCTACGCCACTGCTATCTTCTCCTCCCATTCCTTGGAAGATACTTCACTTTGAAGATGCCAGCAACCGGAGGAGAAGGCGGCGTTGTGTGGGGGGGGACGACGACGACAGCAGAGTGGATAAAGGGAGAAGGAAGAAGGGATAGGAAGACAGAGTGGACAAAACGATGGCTGACAGGGAGAAGTGGCAGCTGGTGGGAGGCGAAGGGAATCCCACGGTGACCGAGCGCGTCCTGTCAGTTGCGGCGGCCTGAAGAAGCGCTGTTGGCCACTGGCTGCAAGTAAGCTGCAACAGTTGCGTAAACCGGACATTGCAGCAACAGGTGAAGAAGGACTTTTTGGTGCAGACTGGTGCAGTTTTAAGGTGAAATGACAGTGCTGGAGTAACTCAGCAATCTAAATCAGACTGAAGGGTGCCAACCCGTAACATTACCTAGCCATGATCTTTGGAGATGTTGCCTGATCTGCTGAGTTACTCCAGCACCTTGTGTTATTTTATGTATTAACCAGCATCTGCAGTTCTATGTTTCTACCTAGTTTTAAGGTGATTCTGAATTGCGTCAAACCTGACTTGGGATATAACCCTTGTGTTAGTTGGGGAGTGTCTGTATTTCCTTAATACAAAGCATCCAGTTTGAGGACCGCAAAGTTGCTGTTGGTTCTGCATTCATTAAACTCCCATCATTATAATAAGCTGACTTTAATAATGTCACCATCCTGCCTGCACACTCCTGAAATGGTGTAAATGATTAACACAGTGCTCTGTATACATCTTTTTTGGAGAGAGACATGCATACGGCAATTTTCAAATGCATCCCAAAATGTTTATAGGACCTCTGCTAAAAAGGAAGAATCTTGGTTGCTATTATGAAAATGAGCCTTGGAATGACAAAAAGATAGAATTAAATGCAAGCTGCTTACCTATTTATAAATAGGTTGGGGCTAATTAATAATACAAAAACATTTGAAACCTAGATGTACAACAATTCAAGATGTATTTTGTTCTACTACTGAACATGGTGCTATTCAGACCCACATGGAAATTGACACTCTTGCCCCAGAAATTTTAAAATTGCTTGAGGGACTTCTGATTTCATCCTCTGTGCATTAGTTATTAAAATGTGATCAGCATTAAACCTTGGTGCATTCTGATTGGATGTGTCACAGGTTTGGTTCCCATATTTTTCTTGAAGGATATTTCAAGTTGTCTTCATTCTGGATTTTGGGTGTATCATCTGAGCCTCTTCTACTTTAAAATATTTTATTTTGAAATAAAGTTTCATTAAACCTGAATAAAAACGTTCACTGCAAATAAATGAATCTTTTTTCCACATTCTAGGGAATAATCGATTCTGTGAGAGAAAATTTTGAGTTATTGCCTGATGATGAGCGACAGTGTATAAAGTGCAAAACTACTTGTTTCTTGTCTGCAGTCTCTTGCCATTGTAAATCAAATCAACTGGTTTGCCTGCGCCACGTGAAGGAACTCTGCTCATGTCCACCTTATCGATGTCATCTGAGGTAAATAATGCACGGACTTTCTTTTCTGCATTGAACCTTGTCTGCAATCCAGTAGGGGAAATCCAACATTGTTTGGGGAAGTCACCGTATGACACATGTCACCTTAAACATTTGAGCTCTTAATGTTAGGTTAAACTGAACCGTACAGATGGGCTTTATGACGGCCACAAAAACCTAAGGTGGCATTTCAGACTGATTGCACGTGTAATAGCTCCTTTGTAAAAGTATTTGTGCCCAAACACACCTGAAGACTCCTGCAGAATGCAGAGCAGGCAGATTAAGTCAGTAAAAGTGCTGAATTGTATCGGCTCCACCATTTTGAAATATCATGCACCATTTGGGACCAGTGACCACTATTCTATTCAGTTGTTCAATAGTGCTTTATTTGTTATATATGCAACTGCGCAGTGAAATTCTTTTTGCATATATTTAGTGCCATTATTCATAATCTGGTTGGCCTGTGGACTCTGTGTACTGGAGCAGTTTCCATGAACCGACGTCCCTCTCCTCTCCTAGTCCAGCCATCGTTGTGACCTGGGGACGCCTCCTGCAGCCTACCTACCAGCTTGCCGTCCTACCAGCCTGCTCTGAGTGCTCATCGCCTCCAGCTCCTATCCGGTTACGCCGTCCGATGAGCCTCCGGACGGGTCCCCAGTCCCACCAACCGATGGGGGTTTGAAATAGTCATGGATAAAGATTGCGGGCTCAAGTTAAAATTCAGAATTGAGGCAAGGCCAATTTTGGAAGTGGATAGGAACTTACTAAAGTTGATTGGAGCCGGTTGTTTGTAGGCAAAAGAGCATCCGGAAAGTGGGATACTTCTAAAGGTGTGATGGCAAGAATTCAGGGCATGCATGTTAGGGTGAAGAGCAAGGCAGATGGGAGAAAGGAAGCCTGGATGACGAGAGAAATTGAGGCTCTGGTCAGGTAAAATGAGGCATCGGATAGATATATGCAGCTGGGATCAAGTTGTATCTTGGTGGAGTCTTGGGAAATGAGCATATTTAAGGAGGAAATGAGGAGGGCAAAAAGGGGCAGGAGAAAGCTCTGGCTGATAATATTAAGGAAAATCCTAAGAGATTTTATGTACATTAGGGAAAGAGGGTAACTATAGAGAGAATAGGGTCCCTCAGAAACCAAAGTGGTGGCCTTTTTGTGGAGCTGCAGGAGATGTGCAAGGTCCATCATGAACATTTCTCGTCTTTCTTTCCGTGAGGAAGAGCATGAAGACTGGGAAACTTGAGATTGTTATTGAAGATGTCTTGAGGACAGTTCATATTACGGACAAGGAGGTGCTGGACGTCCTATGGCACATGAAGGTAGATAGATCTCCTGGGCCTGATGCGATATATCCGAGGACACTGGGAGGCTAGAATAAAGGGAAATATCTCGGAAAGGATGAGATGGTACTTCTGATTCGTTGAGATCATCTTTTTGGGGCTGGAGAGGAACTCTGTATAGGAGAACAAAAATCCAGTTGTTGCGGTCCACATTGTTGTGAAACATTGACAAGCAGCAAAAAAACTCAGTCTATCTATTTTGTAACAGTGGAAATATTATTAAATTAAACCAATATTGCTGGATCTGCCAGTTGTGCCTGCCAGGAATTTTCACTTGCCTTGATGCATGTGGCTGTAAGGACACTCAGAATAAATTAACCCTGGGTATAACTATACTATTAAGTATGAAAGTGATGGTTTCACTTTCCAATTTCAACCCAATCCAATATTCAATTTGCATTTTGATTGTAGCTTCTAGCTAATGATGGAATACTCAAAATTACTTTTAAAATTCTGTCAACAGTCTAGGTAACTTCTTAAAAGTTGCATTACCAGAAAGTTAGAAAAACCTGCATACCTAATACTATGAATTGTTGTTTTTATCTTAAATATTTCATCTTGGTATGTGGATGCCATTGACCAGGTTTGTTAGAAGCTAATTCAGAGGGTGGGGGAGAGGATGATTTGCTCGGAGAGGTTAATGGACTGGGCTGCGCTCACCTCTACAATCTTTTGTAGTCTTGGGCAGAGCAGATGCCTAGTCAATATGAAGCATCCTGATGGAATGCTTCCTTTGGTGCATCTGTATAAATTTATTAAGAATCATTGGAGACATGAATATATTGTTTAATTTTTGTGGTGTATTTGCTAATAATCCAGTTACCTTTTTAGCTGTTTCAGTACCATTTGTAGGGGAGATGTTTTGCTTCAATCCATTAAATACCATAAATATTTTGCACTTATTAAATTTCAGCTATAGCAATTAAGATATTTCCTCATCACATTCTGTAATTGTGAGCAGTCTCTTCAGACTTTGTGGTCTTTTGGTTCAATGTCATCTGCATATTTGACAATGAGTATTGGATTAAATATCCTTGTTGAAGGAAATGGAGAAGTAAAAGGTTATAGCAACTCTTTGCAGTAAACATAGGAAAAAAATAGGTACAGGAGTAGGCCATTTGGCCTTTCCAGCCTGCATTGCCATTCAATGTGATCATGGTTGATCATCCAAAATCAATACCCCGTTCCTGCTTTTTCCCCGTATCTTTAAAGAACATTGATAGGTGACGTTTTGGATCAGGACCCTTCTTCAGACTGATTGCAGAGTCGGGGGGAAAGAAAGCTGGAAGAAAGGAGGGGCAGGGCAAAGCATGGCAGGTGAACTCGGGTGAGAAGAGTTTTTGATGGCAAATGGTTAGACAAAGGCCAGAGATAAAAATATAAGCTGTGAGACAAAAGGACTAGGGAGTTGCAAATTATGAAGCTAGAGGATTGGTGAGGTGTAAATAGTTTAGGAATGTAGGTAGAGAGGTTGTGAGAGATAGGTGTAAAGTCATCCAGGACTTGGGGAGTGGATGGGATTGGAAAGGGTGGGGTGTTTTGTAAAGGATACCTAAAGTTGGAGAATTCAATGTCATACCGTTGGGTTATAAGCTACACAAGTGGACTGAGGTGCTGTTCCTCTGGTAATGGAGGAGGCCCAGGACAGAAAGATCATTATGGAAATCAGAAGGCCTTGGCCAGACTAAGCATATGTTTTCGCTGAGGCTGCACTTGGTCTCACTGATGTACAGGAGACCCCATTGAGAACACTGGATGAGGTTGGAAGAGGTGCAGGTCTCACCTGGATGGACTGTTGAGGTCCCTGAATGGAGGCGGGGGAGGAGGTATACTGACAGATGTTGAATCTCCTGCAGTTGCAAGGGAAAGTACCTGTATAAGAGATGGTTTGAATGAGAAAGGATGAATGAACCAAGGAGTTGCGGAGGGAGTGGTCGCTGCAGAAGATGTAAAGGGGTGGAGATGGGAAGATGTGACGGGTGGTGGATCACATTCCAGCTTTTTCTCCCATCCCTGCAATCTGTCCGCAGAAGGGTCCCAATCCAAAGCGTCACCTAACCATGTTCCCCAGGGATGCTCCCTGATCCACTGAGTTAACTCAGCATTTTATGTCTTTCCAATGTCAACAGATGTATCGAGTTGTTGACCTGCTACCTCCTCAAAGAAATGGATTGCAGAATCTTTCTGAATCATGTTAAATTCAGTTTACTTAATTTTTCAATCCGCATGTATGGTCTGACAGTCAATCTAGAAGATGGTTTAAATCAGTTTTGTTTTTTGAATCTTAAATGATGAATGTATTCTGGAGAGGGTATCTTATATTTGTAAAGGAAATTAGTCATGTTATTGTAATGCTTATGGTTAGTGGTTGAACTGAAATACACTTGACTCTCTTTGATTGTGCTGACACATGTCGTAGTGGATGTGCACAATGTTATGTTGCAATCTGTGCCTGCGATTTCAAAGTCCAGTTCTCTTGGTTTGGGTCCAAAGAGCAAAGTTTAGTTGTGCTTTCAATTTATCTGGGCTAATGAAAAATACTTTACAAAAGTTTCAGTGAAGAAATTGCGAGTCACTAGTTATGGGGGTTTCAAAGTCTTGCAAAAAAATCAAGGAGACCAGTAAAAAAGAAACAAGAACAGTAAACCCATGGGAGGTGTTAGAAACCTTTTCTGTTTGAAAGCTTAATTTTATCCTGTTGATGATTCTATTCTGAAGAATAGATGTAGATGGAGAATGCTGGTTGGAACAAAATGGTGCCGGGTGGAGAGTCACTGATAAAATGGCACCTGAGCTCAGAGGAAACATGATTTATATATGATACAAAATGTTCTTTTTAAATCTACTTTTAATTTGAGTGCAATTAATTGTTAGTCCTATATAAATTTAATATGAACTTATTGTACACGATTAACTGAAATCAATTCTGTCAGCAATCTTAAATTTACGATGGCTGAAATAAATTTGGAACAAAAAAATGTTACCAGCAAACGGGCATTAGCTAGTTTTGAGACCTATATTGTGTTTGAAAAACGATGATTTGGGCTCGGCGATCGTTTTGCTGAACACCTCCGCTCAGTCTGCCTAAACCTACCTGATCTCCTGGTTGCTAAACACATTAACTCCCCCTCTCATTCCCACACTGGCCTTTCTGTCCTGGGCTGCCTCTATTGTCAGAGTGAGGCCCAGCACAAATTGGACGAACAGCACCTCAAATTTTGCTTGGGCAGCTTATGAACATTGACTTCTCTAACTTCAAGTAAACCTTGCTTCCCCTCTCCCTCCATCCCTCCCCTTCCCAGTTTTCCAACCAGTCTTACTGTCTCAGACTACATTTTATCACTGTTTGCTTTGTTGTTACCTTCTCCCAGCTGACGATGATCTATTCTCCATTTTCCTTGAGCTCCAATCCCTTTGTCCTGTTTCACACTCCACTTCCTTATCTATTTGTCTCCCTCTCCCCTGTCATCAGTCTGAAGAAGGTTCTCGACCCAAAAAGTCACCCATTCCTTCTCTCCAGAGATGCTGCCTCTCCCGGCTGAGTTACTCCAGCATTTTGTCTATCGTCTTATCAGTTCTGTTTGTTGATATTGATTCTTTGATTAAATTTTTCAGTTATTTGTTTTTTATCTCCAGGTATCGCTATACCTTGGATGACCTCTATCCTGTTCTGAGTGAATTAAAATTACATGTGGAGGTATATGATGAGTGGTCTTCCAAAGCAATTGCTTTCCTGGAAGCAAAGGATGATGAAAAGAAAAGTAAGTGAAGACATTTTATAGAGTCAACTCAAGAGTTTACTTGTCATTGTACTGGCAATGGACCAATGAATGGTTACTTACAATAGCTTAACAGACCCATAAGCACAATATGCACAGATATGTAAAATGTTAAAAATCACCAATGAATAACTGTAATAAAAAACCTCGATCTGCAGTGCAATCAAAGACACAATTCATAAAAGTTCATAGGTACTGAGGTTAGTGTAGTGTAGTATTCAAGAGCTTGATGGTTGCTGGGAAGAAGCTGTTCTTGAACCTGGTGGTCATTGTTTTCAGACTCCTGACCCATCTTTCTGAAGGTAGGAGCAAAATGAAAGTGTGGCCATGTTGGTCGTTAATCATGGCTGCCTTTTTGATGCAACGCGTCCTGACAAGATGCCTTCGACGATGAGAAGGTCTGTACTGCGGTGAACCTGGCAGCATCTATCACTTTCTATAATTTCCTTCCTGGATGTTCAAGTTGCCGATCCAAGCTATGATACGGCCAGTCAGTGTGCCCTCTACCGTGCACCTGGAGAAGTTCAGGAGATTATTCGACATACCAAATCTTGATATTCCAAGGAAGTAGAGACATTGGTGAGCTCTGACTGCATCAAAGTGCTGTGCACAACCAGGACCATGAAGCTGTTGACTCTCATCAGCACCGTCTCGATGAAGACAGGTTTGCGGATCCTTGGCTTTCCCCTCTGAAGTCAATAATCAGCTCCTTGGCCTTGCTGACACTGAGAGCACGATTGTTATGGCACCACTCAATCAGATTTTCAATCTCTCTCCTGTATTCAGACTCTTTGTTAACCTTTGTCAAAAACAACAGTTATCGTCAGCGAATTTAAAGATGGCATTGGAACTGTGCCTGGCGATACACTCATGGATACAGAGAGAGTAGAGTAGGGGACTGAACACAGCATTGAGGTGTGTAAATTGATATGAAGGAGGAAGTGTTGTCACTTTGTACTCATTGTGGTCTGCCATTGAGGAAGTTGAGGATCCAGTTTAGCAGGGATGAGGAAAGATGCAGTTTCCTTTCATATAACATATATAACATATAACAACTACAGCATGGAAACAGGCCTGTCCGGCCCTACCAGTCCACGCCGACCATTCTCCCTGACCTAGTCTCATCTACCTGCACTCAGACCATAACCCTCCAATCCCCTCCTATCCATATACCTATCCAATTTACTCTTAAATAATAAAATCGAGCCAGCCTCCACCACTTCCACCGGAAGTCCATTCCATACAGCCACAACCCTCTGAGTAAAGAAATTCCCCCTCATGTTACCCCTAAACCTTTGTCCCTCAATTCTGAAGCTATGTCCCCTTGTTGGAATCTTCCCCACTCTCAAAGGGAAAAGCCTACCCACGTCAACTCTGTCCGTCCCTCTCAAAATTTTAAAAACCTCTATCAAGTCCCCCCTCAACCTTCTACGCTCCAAAGAATAAAGACCCAACCTGTTCAACCTCTCTCTGTAGCCTAAGTGCTGAAACCCAGGCAACATTCTAGTAAATCTTCTCTGTACCCTCCATTTTGTCGACATCCTTCCTATAATTTGGCGACCAGAACTGCACACCATACTCCAGATTCGGCCTCACCAATGCCCTGTACAATTTCAACATTACATCCCAACTTCTATACTCGATGCTCTGATTTATAAAGGCAAGCATACCAAACGCCTTCTTCACCACCCTATCCACATGAGATTCCACCTTCAGGGAACAATGCACAGTTATTCCCAGATCCCTCTGTTCCACTGCATTCCTCAATTCCCTACCATTTACCCTGTACGTCCTATTTTGATTTGTCCTACCAAAATGCAGCACCTCACACTTATCAGCATTAAACTCCATCTGCCATCTTTCAGCCCACCCTTCCAAAAGGCCCAAGTCTCTCTGTAGACTTTGAAAATCTACCTCACTATCAACTACTCCACCTATCTTAGTATCATCTGCATATTTACTAATCCAATTTGCCACACCATCATCCAGATCATTAATGTAAATGACAAACAACAGTGGACCCAACACAGATCCTTGGGGCACTCCACTAGACACTGGCCTCCAACCTGACATACAATTGTCAATTTCCTTTATGATGTGTTTGGTGGGGGGGGAGGGATGGCAGCAATCACCTGCAAATAACATTGCAGGTTGATATTTTCCTTGTTCTTTCATCCCAAGTAACCAAAATCTAATAATTTATTGTTTCTTCAATAGCTCATGCAAAGATTAGGAAGAAATTTGGGTGGTTAATGGGAGGTTTGCTCCAGTATTCCTGCTAATTCAATAATGCTAATAATGTTAATTCAAAGGTTGGGTGTCTCATTTATCGCATAAAATATATGGGAGACAAAAACTCATGAATTTTATCTCTTTGTTAAACTGACTTGGTGAAAAGCAAAAGAGGGAAATAATAAAGAAAAATTAGAGATGAAGCAAAACCTCATTCCATGCTTCTCTTATTTGAATAGACAGACATAGAATGGAACTATGTCTTTGCTTCCCATTGCTTCCCATTTGACAGCTTTTTGCATGATTTTGTTTTTACCGAATTTCAAATTTCAAGTATGTGATTTATTACCTTTCCTGTGAAGTTTCAAAATACGTAGATTTTTAAATTCTATATTTTTGACATCTAAATTAGGGCGCACAGAAGTTTAGAATAGAAGTAAATTTTATTGCCATACCGTGGCTATGCCTAATATCAACCTTCAGATCTGTCAGTCATAAAAAAGTTGCAAGATAATTTATCTTTATTAATTTCAGATTGTTTGGTATTTCTCAACCAAGGCATTTTTGCACATCACTTTTATAAGTCGTAATGAATAAACATTAAGCAGTGCTTTAAAGGGAAAAAAAGCAATTTCCTAGTTCTAAAATATTGGCTTGATCTTTCAGGAAAAAAATTGAAGTTGGCTTTTTTTTCTTCTCATTGCCTTTGTCATCTAAATTTTATCAGGTCTCTCTGATTTCAAATCGTTGTTAAAGGAAGCAGAGAAGGAAAATTTTCCAGAAAATGATTCATTGAAACAGCTGTGGGAAGCTGTTGTAGAGGCAGATAAATGTGCCTCTGTTGCCCAGCAATTACTTAATGATAAACGGCAAACCAGGTGCGTATGTTTTACACAACATTGAGTGTAAAGAGTGTGCTGACAATATTGGGCTATTATTTTATTTACTGCTAGGTTACTTTCAACTGACAATCACCTTTAAAACTGGTTTAGTTCCAATTATTATTTTGTAAAACTTACCTTTGTAACCCAAACTTTCACAAAACATGAACAGACAGCTCAGGAACAAGCCCTTCAGTCCACCATGTCATGCCAAATTGGATGCCAAATTAAACTAATCTCCTGTACCTTCATTCCTTGCATTTCCATGTGCTTATCTAAAAGCATCTTAAATGATCCCATCGTATGCCACACCTGGCATTGTGTTCTAGGCACACACCATTCTCGGTATGAAAAAAAACTTTCCCCACCCATCGCTGTTAAACTTTGCCCCTCTCACCTTAAAGCTTGTGCCCACTGGCCTTTGACATTTCTTCCCTGGGGAAAAATATTCTGACTGTCCATGGTACAGATTCTGACCATCTATCCTTTCAGGATAAAGCAGAATCACATCCATGAAAAATTTAACTGAAAAATATTTTTTCCTTTTTTTCATGTAAGCAGTAGGAAATGTTTGTTTAAGACTCATTACACAGAATTGTAATGTTTGCCATGTGTAGTCTTGAATGGGAATATGTAGTGTTTTACTCGGCATGGGCATATTCCAATTTACATTTTCAGAAATTACTCGTGGAGAGATATACAAGCTGTGTTACTGAATTCATTTCAGTCTGCATTAGACTGTGGGGCCAGGATTAGAGGAAAAGGCAGAAAAGTTTAAGCCATGGTCGGATCAATGGATATTAGTAAATAGTGTAGCAGGCTCGAGAATCAATGTCTTACTCCTGGCCCTACGTCTTGTGTGCATAAAGATTTGGCATTTTAGCTGTAAGGATAGTGAAAGCGGTCATCTGGGCATTGAAATTTAACTTTATTGGCAGCTGGGGAAAAATATTGTAAAAATCGGGAGAACAATGCTCAATTTATTGCTGTACGGAGAGTGCACACGGGTCTGATTGGACTGAATGATAGTCTCCCGCTATAAGTAACAGTTCAAAAACATTTGTGCTGGGATCAACTAGCTTTGAACAATTGACAATTATCACTGTTTTAAGTTGCTGCTCCAGATAAAAGCATTAATGAATAAGTTTCAAAAAATGGGCATTTAATTCCAGCAAAATTCCAATAAATTGTTCCTTAAGGAAAGAAGATTTAGGGAGTATTCTTTGCAGTAATTGAATTCGGATAGTGCAAACTTTGGTTTTTGTGTTTTAGGTACCGTTCTGGTGGAGGAAAATCCCAAAATCGACTGACTGTTGCAGAGCTTCAAGCTTTTGTTAAGCAGCTCTACAACCTTGCCTGCATCATTGACCAGGCTCCCTTACTGAAGGTATGTGTAGCTCAGAAGTTTAGCAGGAAAAGTAATCTTTTGAAACTATCTACAGTTGGATTGTGAAAGTAATTAAATATCTATTTTTTCTGTAACATTCTTAATTCACTGGTATAAATTTTAAATTTGTGATTCTTTCTACAGGAACTTTTAAACTCGTTAGAATATTTTCAGCTGCGTTCTGAAAAAGTGCTCTCTGATGAAATACCCAATATATTTGAGCTCCAACAACTGTTGGATATCAGTTTTGGGTTTGACATAGAGTTACCACAGATACAATATCTTCAAGAACACATGGAGCAAGCACGATGGCTGGATGAAGTTCAGCTAGCTCATTCTGCACCTGAATCTTTTGCTTTGGATGATATGAGACGGCTGATTGACTCTGGTGTGGGATTAGCACCTCATCCAGCTGTAGAGGGGGCCATGGCTCACTTGCAGGAACTCCTCACCGTTTCAGAACATTGGGAGGAAAAATCTCACAATTTGTTAAAATTCAGGTGAGAGTGACTTAATGATTCATATAAAGCTGAAAACATGCCTCCATCTGTACAGTTGATCAGATTCACAAGGGACCTTTCACAACCTTGAAGTTTTGCGATCAGTGGAATGTTTAGCTGTGGCCACTTTTGTAATGAATCAAATGTAAATAAGTTTGTAAACTGTAGGGTTCATAACAGGTGAAAAGCAATTACCATATCATTTATGTTTGTTCAACATTGACTAGAGGGCTTGTATTAAGTAGCCTCATCCTTTAGCTGAATCCTTTAGATTCACCTGAGAGGCAATCAGGCAGTTTTAATGTTGAAGGATGTTTTTATTTGTATGTGTGATGTAAGTCTTGCAGGCAAGGCCAGCATTTATTACTGTTCCTAATTACCATGCAAATGATGATGGCTGCCTTTTTGAATTGCTGCAGTCTGTAGATCATGCTATCCAACAGTATATGATTAATTGTTTACTTCCAAGACCTGAAGTAGTCCCATACATCATCTGCCCTTGGTCTTAGTAGTAAGGATTGCGGCTTTGGGAGGTATTACCAAAGATGAGTACAGTACTGCTGCAGTGCATCTTGAAGATGACCAATATGGCAACTGCTGTGCGCCATTAAAGGAGGAAGGGAATGTACAGGATGGTGGATAAGATGCCACTCTATACTAGACAGTCTCATACTTTATGATTGTTGTTTGAATTGTACGTATTGAGACACGTAGCAAGTATTCCATCTTAGTAGATAGATAGATTGAAAATACTAGATGGATGAATTATTCATCCCAAAATAATGGACTCCTGACCTGTTATCATACCACAGAAGGTATGAGGCTAATCCAGTAAAGCTTCAGAATGCTGTTGGTTGACTGGGAATATCCTATTGTTGAATGACAAGTTAGTGGTCAGAGACTCAGTGGGTATAATCATGATATGGCACTTGAGTGCTGTGGTTGTTAGTGTCCCATATCTACCACAAATGGCTTGTTTCATTTAGTGGCTGGATCTTTCAGCATTATTTAAGAAATTGTGGTGAAATTAAGCGCAATGTCCTGCTGAGACAGATGGTCATGTCCCACACCGACCCGGCACAGACCTACTTGCACTTTATTCTGTTTTAACTGTTTCTAATTTTGTTTCTCTGGGTTGTCTAAATTTCTGTGGCTTAGCTAATTAATTTATTGCATCGTATGGAAGATGCATTAACAATCTCGTTGTACCCCTATACAATGACAATAAAGATATTGTATTGTATGTAGTTCATAGCATATGGATCCAGTTGTTAACAGCAAATACTTATTTAACGTTCGTAATTGCTCCTTGAACTGAATGCTTCTTACGATATTTGAGCAGTCTGACAGGACTCGCACTGTACTGAGGTTCTGGAGTTATGTGAGGCTAGATTGGGTTAGGAAGACAGATTTCATTACCTGGAAGGCATTTGCAAACCTGATTAGGTTTTTACAACAGTACATCAAGTTCATAGTTGCCATCACTACTACTAGCTTTTTATTCAAAATGTCTTTATTTGCTGGGATTTGAATTCCTCAGCTGCTGTATTGGGATTCAGAGTTCTGCATCTGGGTCAATAGTTCTGTGTCCTGGATGGTAACCAATTTTTAGCAATTAGTTTACTGCCATGGTGCATGCTAAAACATCAGAAAATATTCCAATTTCTGACCTTATGATACAAGGAAAGTCGTTGATGAAGCAGCAGAAGATGTTCAGACTTGGGAAAATGCAGCAATTTCCAGGCACTAAGATAATTTTACCTTAACAGGCATGGCTGTTTTTTGTGTAACTCCAGTCAGTGATAGAAAACCTACCCCAACTCCCTCCTCTGCCCCACTCACTACCAGAAGCCAGGTTTATTCGACCTTGATATTAAGTACAGTTGTACCTAGTTGTTTTCTAAAATTGAGCTCTTTTATCATATCATATCATATCATATCATATATATACACAGCCGGAAACAGGCCTTTTCGGCCCTCCAAGTCCGTGCCGCCCAGTGATCCCCGTACATTAACACTATCCTACACCCACTAGGGACAATTTTTACATTTACCCAGCCAATTAACCTACATACCTGTACGTCTTTAGAGTGTGGGAGGAAACCGAAGATCTCGGAGAAAACCCACGCAGGTCACGGGGAGAACGTACAAACTCCTTACAGTGCAGCACCCGTAGTCAGGATCGAACCTGAGTCTCCGGCGCTGCATTCGCTGTAAAGCAGCAACTCTACCGCTGCGCTACCGTGCCGCCCTATTGTCTGTGTTCAATAATATTACTTGTCACCTCAAAGTTCAAAGACAGTGTCTTTGTCAATTTACACGCGTTAATTACTGATAATTGCAGTACTGTTAACGGTTTCCGGTTTCAATTGTCATGTATACTGAGGTACAGCAAAAAGCTTTGCTTTGCATGCTATTCAATCAATTGAGATAATACTATACATTAATAAAATCAAGCCAAACTCGAGTACACAAGAGTGAAGGGAGGTAGAGGCTTTGGTGTGCCTTCTTGGGTGTTGCATCATTGTGATTGATACACAACAGTTTGTGGTAATATTTATTCCAAGGAACTTGAAGGTCTCAACCATTTCCTCTGGCACCATTGATGCTGTTTGGGGCATGTATTCCACCACACTTCCTGAAGTCTAACTTGCTCCTTCAACTTGTTGACATTGAGGAAGTATTTCTCCTTGTACTCCATCTCGTCAGTTGTACTTGTTGGGCTGATGGAATGGGCAAACACACAGCAGGTTAAGTTTAATGTAGAGAAATGTGAGCTGGTGCATTTTGTTAGGGATAATGTGGAGAGAACATGCACAATAAAATATACTGTACTAATAGGAGCTTTGGGACTTGTGGGCAAGTGTATACAAATCATTAAAAATGGCAAGACCTATTGAGAAAGCAGTTAATAAGCTTTTTTGGGGCTTTAACAGCAGATGCATGTAGTCTAACAGTAGGGATGCTACACTTTACATCACGAAAGTGCAGGTACAAAGTCAACTAGACTGTAGGAGCCATTTTGCAGTTATTAGTTATTTTTGCTTATTGATATCATTACCTTGTATTCTGCTGTAGTTTGGACACTATAGAGTTAATGCAATGCTTACGTAGGGGCTGGGCGGAGCCAGAGTACGGGCAGTTGGGTACGTGCTGGCAGAGTGAGCTGGGAGGTGCTGACAGCGGGTCAGCTAGAAGCTCCGCCAAAAGATTTATCAGCCATGATGTAATCGCCTGTAAGTTTTATTAACAAGAAGATTAATACAAACTGTGTCGAAGTTATATCTGGCAATTCATAACGATCGCATAGACTGTGGTAAGATATGGAATTTTACCTAGCAATTAATAACCAGTCGATGACAAGAGATATGCCAATATGTTTATTGCACCTTCAAATAGAAGACATAAGTATTAAACATCTGGGAGGATCTCTGTTATTATTGTTCGAGTTATTATGCTTATCGCTGACCCGGTCTATGCAAGTGGCAGCTTGGGAGCTAATTGATATAGACGAGAAGCTGGCCACTACATAGACCATTGTATTTAATTCTGTTTGGCACATTATAGAAAATGTTGAAGGCATTAGAGGGACCCCTGAAAAGATTGTGAATGTCACCTGAGATGCATGCAGTTGCAAGGATAGATAAGAGGCTGGGACTGCATTCTTTGGAGGAGGGAAAGGTTAAGAGTGGACATGATAAAAGTAGGTGAATTATTGAGAGGTTTGAACAGAGTAAATAAATGGAAGGCTGTTCCCTTTCATGGAGGGATTGAGGACGAGAGATGTAAAATAAAGGGGAAGTGAATTAAGTGTGCCAAGAACATAACATTTTTGCAGAGCATTGGTTGCAATCCGGAATGCGCTGCTTGCGGATGTAGTGGAGACAGATGTCACTATGTCCTTCAAGCAGGAATTGGATAAATAAATAATGGTGGAGAAAATATGCGAAGCTGATGAATAAAGGCCAGTGGGTAGAACTAGATTTTTGTTCTTGTGGATAACTAATATGGACATAGTAGGCTGAATGGCATCCTATGTTGTAACCATGTAATGTTTAAATGTGACATCTCATAATCTTGTCCATTTAAAATAATTTTGAGCACATGGTTTGGGCACTAATTCCATATTTTAGAATTGTGTTGGTTGAAAAATGCAAGATCAGACTTGGTTCTCAATTTGTTATGTCTTTGCCAAACAGTTTTTGGTTCTGTCTGTACCAAGCTGTTTGGAGAAACTGTTGTGATTAAAATAACTGAAAATGGGTAGAAATCGATTGGGTAATTTTTCCATTTGTGGAGAAGGGACTATGCAATGAACAATGCTGATCTGAAGACATTTTCTTGAAAATTATCTTAGTATGGTGCATAATTAGACAAAAATAACAATAACTTTTTTATCTGCAATCAATGGGAATAGTGCAATCTTGTAGAACTACTCAAACTTTCTTGGATGTTGTTAGATATCCTACATAACATAAATAAGATGATATCAGGTGACCTGGTTCTGATTGTTTTGATTTTATTTCTGATTCTTAAAGAGTTAAGAGATTACTAAAATATTCTGTAGTTAAGGCGAGGATGGGTGGGGATTCTTTAACAAATGTTTCTGATCCCTGCAGGCCTCCACACTCTTTGACAACTTTATCTGCTGCCTTGGAAGAAGTAGAAGTAATTCCTGCTTATTTCCCCAGTGGTCTTGCAATGAAGGATGCTGTAAAGAAAGCTGGAATTTGGCTTCAAGAAGTGGAGATTTTTCAGGTTATTCTAATCAAAATGCAAATGGGGTTCTGTGTTTTTATTTCCTTTATCCCTGGGAGGTGGATCCATGACTATAGTTAGTCATTGGAGGTAACAATACGAGGTTGTGCATGAAAAGGGGGCATTTACATTTTAATTCCAAGCGCCATACTGATGCGTTGGAATGCTCCATTTCAGTTAATTACAGCTGGTTGCGTTATGATCCATGCCAGATCTAGCCTGCATTAAGTCCTGGTGCCAATATGCTCAGTCTTCTATTTTAAATTTGTACATCTTTGGAAACGAAAACTTGATCATGGTTGCCTGCATACCAAGAGTCTGAATGTGGAAGATCAGTTCATTTCTCAGTTCACATATTCCTGTAATGAAAAATACAGATTAATGTGGTCCTATACTGCACCGATGTCTATGTACATATCTTCCATCTCGGTGTACTTTAAAAAAATGTAAGTTCATATGTGATGGAAGCAGAATTAGGCCATTCGGCCGATCCAGCCTACTCTGCCATTCAATCATGGCTGATCTATCTTATCCTCTTAACTCCAATCTCTTGTCTTCTCCACATAACCCCCGACATCTGTACTAATGAAGAATCTGTCGCTGCCATAAAAATATCCAGTGATTTGGTCCCCACAGCCGTCTGTGGCAAAGAATTGCTTTCTGACTAAAGAAATTCCTCCTCATCTCCTTCCTAAAGGAACATCCTTTAATTCTGAGGCTATGACCTGTGGTGCTGGACTCTCCCACTAGTGGAAGTATCCCCTCCACATCAGCTCTATCCAGGCCTTCATCATAAGATCCTTGGTTTACTATGGGCTACCACAAGATAAACATATAATGGGTTGTGTGACCCTTTGGTAATTCTTTGATATAATGCCATCAGTCAACTGTTTTATCTCAGATGAAATAAGTAAAATAAAATATCAGGAAGTGCAGTAGGAGTATTAGAACCACAATGATCACCTTTCACTAAGCTTATTTTTAAATAGCAATTTTTGAGATGGGATTTCACTGTTGTAACACTGCAAGCAGGTTGGCAAAATCTGCTTTTTTCCTCTGAAAATCTTGAGGTACTGGAGTCTACTTTGATTTGCCAGTTTCTTATGTTTCCATCTACCTTCCATGTTTACCGCTGTCAGTTTTGTATGCTTCTATCTACCTTCCACTCTTACCACTGTCTCAACGGTTATGATTTTTGTGCCTTGCAAGTATGTAAATTTCAATTATTATTCAACCTGTGTTTACACAAATCACTGCTACTCATTTCCTCATCCGTCATTCCATTGCCCGCCCATGCTAATACCAGGTTCGGTAACATTTTAAGTTTACAAATTATCATCGACTGTTTCAAATATCTCCATCATTCCTCCTCCACGTATCTGTAACCTCTGACTCTTAAATGTTCCAAAATTCCTGATATGTTACATTTTGTACATTCTTTATGGATACTGACTAAACTGCCTAAGTGGTTCCAGCAGCTTATGCTTTAAGAGGAAACAAGATATTTGCCCTGATAATTAGATCTTGTTTGTATATAGTTTGACAATGAATTGGCAGTTTTATTTGGAGTAGTTTTGTTGATTGAACAGTCATATTGATACGGTTGGAAATGTCCTTCCTAAGCTTCATATTACGAAACCTTAATATCAAGGTTAAACAAAAGTTTATCTTTGCTTGTGCTTTGCCTGATTGCACCTGCTTGACATTGTCATTGGAAAAAAGAAGTTAACTGGCTTGAAAATAAGCAGTTCACCCAAGAGAATTTGGCCTGAAAGTATAAACATCTTTGGAGAGAGTTAATTACAATTGTATAAATATTTAGGTGTAGGAAAGAACTGCAGATGTTGGTTTAAATCGAAGGTATACACAAAATGCTGAAGCAACTCAGCGGGACAGGCAGCATCTTTGGAGAGAAGGAACAGTTGACGTTTCGGGTCGAGACCCTTCTTCAGACAGTATAAATATTATTGTGTAGATGGGTAAATTGCCGATGATCAATATTCCAGAACAGACTAGTTGCTTTGTGTAATAAAAAAGGGACTTTGATGCTTTAGTCAAGAGTCAAGCCAATAGTGTTTAGTTCTCATATATATCTTCAACGGAACAATTAAATGCAATACACATGTAATAAACAAAAACATTCAATAAATTGGACACCGAATCTACTTCTGCAGGTTTCACCTCAGCCTCCACTCAAGAGACCCTTCCGTAGACCCTTATGTCGGGTTTTTTGCAAAGTGAATGGTGGGCTGTGTATTCACAGGAGGTGAGATTGGACTGGGTATGGGAGGTAGAGAGTCAAGATGGTTGGAAATAAAAAGCTCAAGGGAGGGTAAAAGGCTGGCTGGGGTAGTCCAAGAGGAGGAATACTGCTGGAGATGGGAGAAGGTGTTGTCACTGGGATATAAGGACTACTTACCGTAGAAAACGGTCTGAAGGCAGAGGTGATGGAAGAAAAGCTCTATGTGGTGGACCTGAAATTCATTGAGGTAGGGGCGTATGGGGTATCTGAAGACTGGTCGTTCTCTATCAGAAAGGAGGTCTGGGAGGTGGGGAAAACGAGAGAGAGCTGAGGTTAGAGCGATAAAGGGAGGCTCAGGTGAGGTACTATGGGGGTTCAGAGCGGAGGGGGGTGTGAGGGGTGGTATACATGCGAGAAGGTAGTAAATGTAATGTGGATTGAAGAGGGGAAAAGGCAGCTGCACCTCGCGGTACCATTATAAAGGTTCCCTGTTGGAAGGGGGGTGGGGGGGACTAGGACCCAGGGAAGTTGGCTCACTTAGTGTTGGAGCCAGCAGCACGGAGGCACCCAGCCTGGAACCTAGGTGAGGTGACAGCCAAGGCCTGTTGGTGGCCAGCGGGGAGATGAGGATTGGAAGAGCAAGTGACTCCAGCCTATGAGTGGCTGGCAAGTGGTGAGGATCGGCAGCAGCAGCAGTAGCATCAGTAGCCCAAGCCTGTGAGAGGCTGGATAGGTGGTGAAGGCAGAGAGGCAGTGACCGTTGGCGCTGTTCTGAAGAAGGGTCTCGACCTGATATGTCACCGATCCATGTTTTCCTGATAGGCTCAATAATCCGATGTGTTACTCCTGCATTTTGTGTCTTTCTTTGGGAGGAGGTGTAGATAACTTTTATTTATTACTTTTTCTTCCCCCCTCTTTTCCTTGTGCCCCACCTGGACTCGCACTCATTTCTCCCCTTTCACCTATATTCCTTCCTGTGGCATCATAATTCGGACATCTTCTATCCTTGCCTTGCACTTTTTGTCTTTACATCTCTGACCTGTGTCCAACCATCTGCTATCAAACCCCCCACCCCCACCTGCATCCTCCTATCACTCGCCCTCCCCACCTCTCTTCCAGCTTTCTCCCCCCACCACCACAATCAGTCTGAAGAAGGGTTCCGACCCAAATCGCTGACCTGCTGAATTGATCCTGCTAACCGTTTTGATTTGGCAAGGTTATATATTTTATAAATATTATTTTCTGATGTTCACTCTTAATTTAGTTTAAATTAGATCCCAGTTAATCGTAAACTTTCAATTGGATTATTCTGATTTGATCTTCTCAATTTCATTTCTTTAGTGGATTCGGTTTGATGCACATGTACTTGGGCCGTTTGTTTCTCACTAGTTGTTCAATAACGGTATTATTGCTCTATTAGTTGCTCTATTAATGGTAACTCCATTAATTAATAAATCCGTCTAAGCATAAAATTGTGGTATAAATTACTATATAATATTTAATGCTAAACTCTGGGCAAGCATTGTACCCTGCTTCTACATCGTTCAATAGATTTGCAAATAACTTCAGTTTAGAAGTTTTGGTAAGCTTTCAGGCGAGGTGCAATTAATCTTTAAAATAAAGAGTGAGACTGAAGAAAATTGGCAGCTTATTAACCACATTTGTATTTGGTCAAATATATTTCCCCTTTTTAATTGGAGATTTAAAAAAAATTAACTTTAATGCATGACTTTTAATAAGTTAGGCATATAAAAAAATTAGTCTCAAAACATAAATCCCAAAATAAACTAGTGTTGGTGCTGGGAAACTGAAATAAAAACAGAGAATCTGGGAAGTATTCAGCAGGTTTAGTTTATTTTATTGTCACGTGTGCTGAGGCACAGTGAAAAGCTTTTCACTGGCAGCATTGATGAACTGAGACATTGATTTGATATTTCTATGATCAGATCTAGGAATGTTTTAAGTTAGGGAGGGAAGTTGAAAGAGTGGTAAATGCAAGGAATAATGCAAGGCATGCGTTGGGGACAAATATACAGGGTATATAGGTGAAGTATGAAATTTGAAGTTTCCAGAGGAGCAGAAAAAAAAGAATGTTTAACGTGCAAGGCTGTAATTGTTGAAATCCATCTTGTCTGGAGGTGAGGCACTGTTCCTTAAACTTGCAAGAGCTTCATTAGTTGGAGGTTGGTATGCAGTATAGAGTTAAAGTGTCACTTTACTATAAGCAAAAAACAAACTGCTGGAGGAACTCAGCGAGTCAGATAGCATTTGTGGAGAGAAATGGGCAGACAATATTTTGGGTACCTTCAAACTGGATTAGGGAGATAGCTGGTAGAGTGTGTTGAGATGATAACATATGATGAGCGTTTGACGGCGCTGGGGTTTAGAAGAATGATGGGGGACCGAATTGAAATGTACTAACAGTGAAAGGCTTGGATAGAGTGGATGTGGAGAGGATGTTTCCACTAGTGGGAGAATCTAGGATTAGAAGTCATAGCCTCCGAATTAAAGGATGTTACTTTAGGAAGGAGATGAGGAATTTCTTTAGTCAGAGGGTGGTGAATCTGTGGAATTCTTTGCCACTGAAGCCTGTGGAGGCCGTCAATGGATATTTTAAAGGCATAGATTGATTCTTGAGTACGTGTGTCGGGGGTTATGGGGAGAAGGCAGGAGAATGGGTTTAGGAGGGAGAGATAGATCAGCCAGGATTGAATGGCAGAGTTGATGAACCAAATGGCCCAATTCTGCTCTTATCCCGAATGAGAGAATGGGTGTGATAAGAACTAGCAAGCAATGAGTTCATTCAGATGAGGAAGGGTTGAATGCCAGATGAGTTTGGTCAGGGAGAGATGGATGGAGGTGGTAACCAAAGTTGGAGCTGAAGTGAAGTTGAAGTGGAGAAGACAAAAGGGTGAATATGTGGAACTAGAGGGAGGCTTAGTTGGCAGAAGGGGTGGGAAGAATAGTTGGCAGAAGGAGTGGGCAGAGGATTGGTGGGAATTAAAATGGGGTATTGGGAGAAGAAAGGGGTGGGTGATGTGCAGATGGAGGACAGGAAAGGAGCTTGGTGATGGGAGCAGGCCTTGTAGAAAGAAACATGCATGGGGAGGGGTAGACTGGGTAGATGAGAAGGTGAGGGTTGGTTACATGCAGTTGGAAAATTTAACGTTTATGCTGTTGAGTTGTAGGATACCCAAGCAGAATATTTGGTGCTATGCGTCTAGTTTGTGTGTGGCTTCTGGTAATGGATGAGGAGGACAAAAAGGGTGATTTGGGAATGGGAATGGGAATTAAAATGGCTAGCAACCAGAAGCTCCAGCAGGCCCTTGCAGGCAGAGCGTGGTTTGGCAAAGATTCTACCCGATGGTGGGGGGCAAAAAACATGTGTTTCATTTATATAACATCTATTGACGTACATTAGATGATGTACACTAAATGGAAGATGTTTGCAAACCAAATCCCAAAAACAAATTGCCAAGAGTCTCGTAATAATGCAGTGTTCAAAAATGAATGTGTTTTCAGTAGCTTCTCTATTGTAGTATCAGTAATTAATTTTAGCACAGTGGTGAAGGAATTAATGCACACAAAATTAATCCTCTGATATGGAGATTTGAATGCATTTGGGATCCTTTATTCAAATATCTTTTAAATTTATTGTCTTTTTGGTATTAACTACTGAAATATAAAAACTTACACTTGGATCCACTTTTGAGAGTTAATAAACTTAAGTTGGCCACTTTTTAACCATATCATTGTATGTGTGATTAGTTTCTGTTCTTTGTATTTACCTTTAGAGCTCTGGCCAACCTCACCCATTTGAAACCTTGATGGAGCTTGTGACACGAGGCCGTGCACTCCCAGTAAATCTGCATCCACTTCCTCAACTTGAGGCACTGTTTGAAGATGCTGAGAGTTGGAAAGACAGAGCAGCTAACATTTTTCTGAATAAGAACTCTAATTGCTCCCTTTATGAAGTAAGTAATGTTACAGTACATTATTCATGTTCTTTATTCAGTATTTTAATATATGAATATGATTTGATGGTACTTTATTGTCAGTGAAATTCATTTTTATATTCAGTGCAAGTTTCACTCTACATAAGCACTTGGATACATTTTTGATAAGCGTCTCATCTACAGTGCAAGTGTGTGGTAGTACACTGAGTTAGAATACAGAGTCACCGGTTTTTGGCAACATTTTCACATCCTGGTTGTTTTAAGTGCTGGATTCGTGGCCTAACCATGAGGGCCCCTTGTCCCGATGGTGTTGCAGGGTCGGTCTGGCTAGGCATAGTCATGTTGCCCTCCAGCGCTGCTCCATCACTGTAGGCCATGGCCCCTTGGAGCGGCACTCAGTCCAGCCGCGCCCCAGGCAGTTGCAAAACCTCCAGCGACCCACTCCGCCATTGAGGCACTACACTGCCTCCTGCAGCCGATCTGCTTACCCTCCTTCCTCTCTCAGTGGAACAGCCAGAACTGTTATCGGGTATGCTGCTACACACTAGGAGCAACCTTCTGCCGTGAGAGGTGTTTGGCCTTGCTCCTATCGACCGCAATCGCTGATTCTCTCCTCTACGTTATTGTGGTCTTTGGGGGACGAACTGGCTGGGCTCAGCGGCTTCCTCCCTACTGGCCATGTGTTGGATACTGGTGGTTCTGGCTGCAGCTTGCTGGGATTCTCTCACCGCATGGCCTGCTGGTTTTCTCCCGGCAATATTACTGAAAAGCAATCTTTTATCTATTCAATTTTCAGGATTGGGATATCAATTGAGAGGTCAGCATATATTACTATTGGTCTACCCTACATATGTCTTGAATCTTGTATACCTCTTATCAGATCACCCCTCACTCTCCTTTGCTCTAGTAGAAACAAATCCAACTTATTCAGTTTCTCTCCCATAGCTCTAGTCCATGCTTCATACTGGTGAATCTCTTCTGCACTATCTGCAGCAGGTCCCCATCCTTCCTTTAGTTCCCCTATATTTCATGCCTTGGCCTATGAAGCCACATGCTGCTTTTACCACCCTATCAACATGTTGTCACTTTCAGGGATCTCTGGACTTGGGGACCTAAGTTTTTCTGTTTATTAACATTCTTTCGTGCTCTACTGTTTACTGCATGTGCTAACCCTATTTAAACTCAAAGCATCACCCATTGGGATTAGATTCCACATACTAATGCTCTACCCAACTGTTCTGTATCCAGCCTTGGAAAACCTTCCATGCTATTCAAATCCAAGCCATTTTCATGTTAATTTCAAACTTAGTAATCATACCTCTTACATTCACATCTGAGTTGCTGATATATATTGCAGACAACAAGGCATGCAGCATCATTATCTGTGGTACAGACTTCCATTCAGAAAAACATCCTCCTGTCACTGTCTTTTGCCTCTCGCACAAATGATGGAGATGTAGTTTAAGTGAGTTTGCAATTGGATTGGATTTTGGATGAGGGTCAGGCTATATGATTGGCTGGGGCAGGAGAATGCAATGGGGGCAAATGTCAGGTAGACAATTGGGGGCATGAGGCCAGAGGACATCAGCAGTGGGAGAAGGGTGGCACAGTTAGTAACACTGGAAGATGGACATTTTTCAGTTAGTTAAGTAGGTCCAGGCCCTCGAATACTTAAATTATGTTTAAAATGTCTGCATATTTCAGCTTCAGTATCCAGGTTCTATGTGTGGTAAAACATTGTGCAAGTGAAGTCAGGCAACATCTATGCATAGTGCAGTATGCACAGAAGCTGCAACCTTCATGTTCTTGTGCAACACCTCCCTGATCTGTCCTGGGTCCAGCACATTGCAATCACAAAAAAGCTCACCAATGCCTTTGATTCCTCAGAAGTTTGAGGAGATTCGGCATGTTGCCAAATACTCTTATCGAACTTCCACAAGTATGGTGGAGAGCTTATTGACTGGTTGCATCAGGGCTTGGTGTGGAAATTCAGAACGAAGCAGGATTCAGAAAGTGCCTGGTTCATCATAGATACTGACCTCCTGTTATCAAAAAGATTACAAGAAGAGCTGCCACAAAAGGACAGCTAATATCATCAAAGACCCCATCACTGGCCATGCTCTCTTCTCTCTATAAACATTACCAAGAAGAAACAAGAGCTTGAGAATTGTTACTTCCAGGTTCAAGAACAGCTTCTTTCCATCAAACACCAGGTCCTTGGACTACCCAGCGCAACCATAACCACAACCCTATCTCAGCACTGCACCAATACAAACTTTGCACTGCTACGGTTGCTGTATGTATTTTGGGTTTTGCACTACCAGGGTCTTGTTTGCTTATAACTGTAATTTATTGTTTATATATATTTTTTCTTTGCGTCTTGTGTGCCTGTAGAGCTGCAGCAAGTAAGAACTTAATTGTTCTGGTTCATATCTGATGGATATGACTTTCTACCCCAATCTAAAAATTACTGTACAGAGCAAAATATAGAATGTGTAGCTTCCATGCTATTAAGCACTAGGCCTGCCTGCTTGGTTTAGAGTTTGACCTTGTTTGTGTAGCCATCAGATGTAAATCTTAAAAAATATGGGATGTTGGATAATCTTTGAGAGATTTGATAATAGTCGATCATCATCATCTGATAATTGAATTTTGAATCCTTCTGCCTTGTATAGTTGCTAAATTAAGTTTTTATGTTTGTTAATTTAGGTGCTGTGTCCCAGGTCAGACACTTGTGCAACTGGACTGAAGAAGAGAGCCAAGAAATCAAAAGAGCATTTGCAGAATGGAAAAGGGAAAAGTCCAAAGCTGGAAAATGTAAGTGATGTGGGTCAGCGTGTTGTTGATGGTGGCCTTTTGTTTGTAGAGTTGCTGCCTTACAGCGGCAGAGACCTGGGTTTGATCCTGACTACGGGTGCTGTCTGTTCTGAGTTTGTATGTTCTCCCTGAGACCTGCATGGGTTTCCTCGCACACTCCAAAGACGTACAGGTTTGTTAGGTTAATTGGCTTGATGTAAATGTAAAATTGTCCCCCGTGTGTGTAGGATAGTGTAAATGTGCGGGGATCGCTGCTTGGTGTGGACTTGGTGGGCCGAAGGGTCTGTTTCTATAAACTAAAGTGAACTGTTTAAGTGAATTTGTATCAGTTTGTGATACATTTTAAAGCTGCTTATTATCAGTATCATAGAAATGTAGAAAAAAGCATTGCCGTATCAGGCCTTTTGGCTGACCGTGACCAGGAAAGAACTCGAGGGGGCAATTAGAAGGGCCAACAGGGGCCATAAAATGTGATTCACAATTTGGTTTGATAAAAATCCTGGCCTTTTCTATGTAAAGATAGGTGCAGAGAATGTAAGACCACTCAAGGATAAAGGAATTTGTACTTGGAGTCAGAGGATGTGGAAAAAGTACGAGATGAGTACTTTACATCTGTATTCACCAAAGGGAAGGACAGTAAAATTATTTGGGGGATACTAATGTGCTAGGGCGGTTTGAGGTCAAGAAGGAAATGGTGTTGGGCTGTTGATGAGATTTGAGGTGGACAAATTCCCACGGCCTGATGAGATCTATCCTAGGTTATTGAGAGAGGCAAGAGAGGAGATTGCAGGGCTTTGATGAAGATCTTTATATCTTCTCTGGCCACTGGCAAGGTCAGTGGTCAAGTGGTCAGAACTGGTCAATTTTTTTATTTGTTTGAGAAGGGAAGTAGTGAGATTCTAAGAAATCTCTGGAGGAACAGGGTTCTGACTACCCTATCTATGCCTTTCATAATTTTACATCTATAAGGTTTTTCCTCAGCCTCTGACATTCCAGAGAAAACAATCCATGTTTATCTAACACCTCCTTATATCTAATATCTTTTAACAAAGGCAACAATCTGGTAAACCTTTTCTGCACCCTCTCCAAACCCTCTACATCCTTCCTACAATGGAGTGACCAGAACTGCATTCAGTGCTCCAAATGCAGTCCAACCAAAACCCTATAAAGTTGCAAAATGATTTCCTGACTTTTATACACAGTGCCCCGACTGATGAAGGCAAAAATATCTTGTGTCTTCTTCACCATTATCTACTTGTGCTGCCACTTTCGGGGAGCTTTGGACTTAGACCCCTAGATCCCTGCTGTTGACGGTCGTGCCATTAACAATATACTATAACTATATAATTTCCCTTTACATTCAATCTTCCAAAAGACAATTAAATTAATTTCAGAATGGTTTCCCTTAGTAAGACCCATATATTAATCCCCCTCTAATTCAGGGACTTCTGTGATGTTGGGTTGATAAAATTGAGGATCCTCGGTTTATCCAGATATTCCCATATTTGATCATTAAAGATTTTTTGTAATCTTGGATTTTTTTTGTGGAGTTGGTAATAATAATTCCAGCAAAGAGCTGGAATAGGTGCAATGGCTAAGGAGATGCTTTATACAATACTTTGGTTTATTTTGTACTGTGCAGTGCCATAAAATTACTTTGTTGTGCAGTTAGTACCCAGGAATGGGAGGAGTTCCCTTTATTGTCATGTTTTTGATTGAAAAATTGGAAATCTGAATAAAGAGAATGGTGGAAATATTCAGCAGGTCAAAAAGCATCAGTGGAGAGAGAATCAAAGGTCGTCAACCTGAAACTAACTCTTTCTCTGTCTATTGATGTTGCCTGGCCAAAGTAACATGAGAAACGGGAACAAGAGCAGACAAATTCATGCTCTGCATTAAGATCATGGCTAATCTAATCTTGGCCTGAAAACACCATTTTCTTCTCTCTCCACCCATGCCCCTTGATTTTGTTATAATTCAAATGTACATTAATCTTCATTTCGAATATTTTCAATTATGATGGGTCTGCAGCTCTCTGATAGAAAATTGTAAAGATGCATGATTCTCAGAAAAAAATTGTGATCTCCATTTTAAAGTGGTGGCCTCATGTTGGTTACTGCCATTTGGAGAAACATTCTTTCAAAATATATCCTGCTAATCCCCCTCAATTTAGTGTTCAATGCGAGTACCTGTCATTCTTCTATATTCCAATGCGTATAGGCCTAAATAGCTCGCTGATTCTTTATACATCAACCACTTTGTCCCAGTAATTGGCCGAATTAAACTTGCTCTGCACCATCTACAATGTAACTATCATTCTCACAGCCTGTCAAGTTGGATCAAAATTACTATAGGAAAAAAAACTGCAGATGCTGGTTTAAATCGAAGGTAGTCACAAAATGCTGGAGTAACTCAGCGGGTCAGGCAGCATCTCAGGAGAGAAGGAATGGGTGACGTTTCGGGTCGAGACCCTGCTTCAGACTCATGTCAGGGGAGGGGGTGGGCTCATTGAGAGGAGGAGAACTTCTTCAAAGTGGACATACCTTGAGGAGAAATTGCAGTGGAGCAGCAGATGTGTAGGGAAAAAAACTGCAGACGCTGGTTTAAATAGAAGTTCAAAATTACTATACTTTTATATTCCATATCCTTGCAATAAAAGACAACATTCCATCAGCTCTCCCAATTACTTGTTATATCTGCATACTATCATTTTGCATTCCAAGTATCAGGCTTCCCAGATCCCATTTTGCATCTCACTCCATGTAGTTAATGTGCTTTTTCTTTCATTCTTCCAACATGGATAACCTCACGTTTCATCACATTTGTAATCTATTTGCCCACACTTAATTTATCTATTTTTGATGGCTTCTGGCTTGACATGGTAATCCACCTATCCTTGTTTTGTCAGTAAATCTGACAATCTGGTGTATTCTGTTCCTGTCAAATCATTAATATAGATTGGTTTCCATCACTAACTAAATTTAGTTGTAATGCTGGGGCATGTTAACTAAATCGATTTTAGTTCATTGCTGTTAATGTAGCTAATGTATGAGGAAATATGCTATTGGCATAGTGTCATATCATTTTGCAAAGATAAGTTATTTTTCTGATTTATAGATGGAAACTTTCAATGACGCCAGACTGAAAGAAATGGAATCCTTTCGTTCCCTCCAAGCAACAAACTCCAGAAAGTACCTTTCTGATACAGAGTGCATTGAAATCAAAATGTGTGTTTGTCAGAATGGTCCATCAGGCTCCATGTTGCAGTGTGAGCTTTGCAAAGACTGGTTCCACAGCCACTGTGTCTCAGTTGCTAGTGGTTGCCATGAGGAGCTGCCATGGCTCTGCCCACTCTGTCTGCGATCAGAAAAGCCATCCTTTGAGAAAATCCTCCCACTCCTCTCAGCGCTGCAAAAGATTCCTGTCAGAATGCCAGAGGGTGAAGCACTAAATTATATTTTAGAACGAGCTGTGAACTGGCAGCATCGGGCAAAGCAGCTTCTTGACACAGATGAACTACATTTGGCCCTTATCACCTCTCAAGTAACAACCCAACCTTGGCCAGGTATTACAAAACAAATGGCTGCGACTGAATTAGAGAAACAAGTAGCTGAATGCAATTTGCAGGTAGGTCACTACTACGTTTTAATTCAACTATCCCTTTCCCAAGAAATGAAATTACTCTACTGTTTTTCTCAACTTAAAGAAAAATTGACGTCTTGAGTTCTTGCGAGTCATTGTCTTTCTAGCTATATCTACCTACAGCAGAATTCATTTTAAGTTTGAAGATGCTAATTGCTACACATTTCATTCCTTGCTTCTCTTAATTGTTGTTAAGGTGAAAGACTAAACACAAACTTGCATGAAATGATTTTGATAATTCAAACTCAGATTTTAAAAGCTTAAATACTTGCAAATATGCTGGGCTCCATTATTTGAAGCCTGCAATGAAAAAATGTCGTGCCGACTTAGATTTCGATGCTTGTTAAAAAAAAAACATATTTCCAAGTTCAGAGAAACAATCCATTTAGAGCATCTCCCTGTAATAGAATAGATAAAAATTTACAACTTTTAAAAATGTTTCTTTCTTTTTACAATGGTCATGGAGCTCATTTGACATTGGTCTAGTCAGGATCCCAGTGGAGCAAAGCCATCTATCTATATCTATCTATCTATCTATCTTCTATCTATCTATCTTCTATCTATCTATCTATCTATCTATCTATCTATCTATCTATCTATCTATCTATCTATCTATCTATCTATCTATCTATCTATCTATCTATCTATCTATCTATCTATCTATCTATCTATCTATCTATCTATCTATCTATCTATCTATCTATCTATACTACTAAAACTCAGATCTTGTAGCGTTGTATATATATTCCACTGATGTCGGCTGAATACGGCAATTCCGGCAAAACGGTGAACCGTAGCGCCACGATTTTTGAACTGCCTTAATCGGCATGCGGTTCGCTGCTGGAAAATGATATTTTTATTTAATTCGGACGCATATTTTTTAAGTTACAGAGGTTTAAAAGTGCTGCCCCCCCTGATTTATCGAAGTTTTGACAGAAGGGGGGCGCTGCGGTCCGGCAGTGCTCAGTACGCATGCGCGGAATCTCCACACTCTGTACTCAGCACGCATGAGCGGCATCTCCTCACTCGCACCAAAACAATGGACGCCGTTAGCGGCGCCAGCCCGCGATCACCGGCTCACCTCTCCTCTCTCCCCTTCCTTCTCTCCTCTCTCCCACACCCGGGAGAACATCTCCCCGCTATCCCCCCCCCCCCCCCCCCCCACCGGGCCTTTGAATGATGCGATCTCCCGAAGCCCCCCCCCCCCCCCCACCGGACTTTTCACTGATCCGATCACCCGCACCCCCCCCCCCCCCGGGCCTTTAACTGATGCTAAGAGTGTGTCTGGGGGAGAGAAAATGGGGGGGGGGGGGGGGCTGAGAATGGGGAATGGGACAACAGGGGTAGTGCGGAGAGGAATTGGAGGTGGGGGAAAGAGGGGTACTGGGAAAAGGGGAGGTCCATATCCCTCCCCTCTCCCCCATCCCTCCATCCCTCAACAAATACCACCCCATCTCTCATCACCCCCCCCCCCCCCCGCACCCTCCACCCTCCATCCTCAACACATCCCTCCCTCCACCACTCCCTCCCCCTCGATCACTCCAAACCTCTCTCCCCCAAACCTCCCTCTCCCTCCCTCCCCCCTTCACTCCCTCACCCCCTCCCGGATACAATGGAAACCCTAAGAGGACGGGCCAAAGGGGAGAGTGTGGGGAGAGTAAGAGTGGGGATGGGGGACGAGAGAATGGGGGAGTGGGGAATGGGCCCAACGGGCCCACTTTGTCTAGTATACTATTAAAACTCACTTCTTGTTTATAAATATGTTTGTATCCTGGGTTTGTGTATATATCAGTGATTGCGGCAAAACTGTAAATCGTCGCGTCACGGTTTTTGCACCGCCTTGATCACCAACCTCCCGTCTGACCGGCCGCGATATTTTCATTTAATTTGGTCATATATTTTTTAAGTTACAGAGGTTTTAAAGCGCTGCCCCCCCTGATTTATCGAAGTTTTGACAGAAGGGGGGCGCTGCGGTGCGGATTAATCTTCATTGTGATGTCACAATGCCCCTGTGCCAAGCAGCTGCTATTGGGTGTCTGCTCTTTACAAATTTACATTTTTTGATTTTTAACCTTTTTTTTTCCAAAGGTCTTCAGCTTGTGACGTCACAATGCTTGTGCTACATTGTTGCGAAAAGCAAATGGTTGTTTTTTGAAGTTGTGTTTTTAATTGCAAGTCACTTAACATACACAGATCAGCATGGGGCCCCTATGCTCGTGGGCCACCGGGGCAAGTGTTACGAAAAAAGAAAGGGGAGGTCCCCCTTCCCCCCTCAACCCCTTCCTCCCCACTCCTTCCCACCTCCATCCCCAATACCTCCCCCCCTCCTCCCCAACTCCCTCCCCATCCCTCCCCACCTCCCTCACCCCTCGGGGACGGGCCCAACGGGGAAAGAGGGGTACTGGTAAAAGGAGAGGTCCCCCTCCCTTCCCCCTCCCTCCCCCCTCCCTCCACCTCCCCCCCTTCCCCCCTCCCCCCCTTCCCCTCCCACCCCTTCCCCCCTCCCCTCCCCCCCCTCCATCCCCCTCCCCTCCTCCATCCCTCACCCCTCCCTCCCCACCTCCCGGTTACAATGGAAACCCTACGAGGACGGGCCCAACGGGGAAAGAGGGGTACTGGGAAAAGGGGAGGTCCCCCTCCCTCCTCCCTTCCCCCCTCCCTCCCCTCTCCCTCCACCTCCCCCTCTTCCCCCCTCCCCTCCCCCCTTCCCTCCCCTCCTCCCTCCACACCTCCCTCCTCCCTCCCTCCCCGCCTCCCGGTTACAATGGAAACCCTACGAGGACGGGCCCAACGGGGAAAGAGGGGTACTGGGAAAAGGGGAGGTCCCCATCCCTCCCCCCTTCCCCCCTCCCCTCCCCCCCCTCCCCCCCTCTACCCGCCTCCCTCCCCTCTTCCCTCCCTCCACACCTCCCCCTTCCCTCCCTCCCCTCCTCCCGGTTACAATGGAAACCCTACGAGGACGGGCCCAACGGGGAAAGAGGGGTACTGGGAAAAGGGGAGGTCCTCCTCCCTCCCCCTTCCCCCTCCCCTCCCCCTCCCTTCCCCCTCCCCTCCCCCCCTCCCTCCCCTCTCCCTCCCCTTCCCCCCTCCCTCCCCCTCCCCCTTCCCCCCTCCCTCCCCCCTCCACACCTCCCTCCTCCCTCCCTCCCCCTTCCCTCTCCCCCACTCCCCTCCCGGTTACAATGGAAACCCTACGAGGACGGGCCCAATGGGGAAAGAGGGGTACTGGGAAAAGGGGAGGTCCCCCTCCCTCCCCCCTCCCTCCCCCCCTACCCACCTCCCTCCCCTCTCCCTCCCCCCTCCCCTCCACTCCCCCCCTCCCCCCTCCCTCTCTCCCCCCTCCCTCTCTCCCCCCTCCCTCCCCCACCCCCCCTCCCTCCCCCTACCCCCTCCCTCCCCCCGTTCCCCCCTCCCCTCCTCCCTCCCTCCCTCCCCCTTCCCTCCCCCCCACTCCCCTCCCGGTTACAATGGAAACCCTACGAGGACGGGCCCAACGGGCACACTTGTGCTAGTTATTTATATTTCCCTAATCCCTATTTCCCTGTAGCTTACACTCTTACATTTCCATCTTTGATACTTTGGCCATTTACCACTAGAAACGGAAGTAGCAACTACGATACAATACGATAGAACTTTATTTATCCCAGGATGGGAAATTGATCTGCCAATAGTCATAAAAACACAAAATACATGAAACATGAAATTAAAGTGACGAGTGGAAAGAATTGGGGATGTGCAAAGATTGGGGAGGGGGGAGGAAAGAGTCGGTCTCAGTCTATCCCATGACAGAAGGGGGAGGAGTTGTACAGTTTGATAGCCACAGGGAAGAAGAATCTCCCGAGGCGTTCTGACCTGCATCTTGGTGGAACCAGTCTGTTACTGAAGGCACTCAGGCTGTATCAGCTCGTCTTTAAGCAAGTATATGGAGCACCTATAGACATAGAACAGTACTGTAGAAAACAGGCCATTCGAGCATAAAGACTGTGCTGCACATTCCAGTTAAACTGATTAACTCTGTCTGCGAGTGATCCATGTCCCTCCATTGCTTAGTCATGTGCCTCTCTAAAAGTCTCTTAAATACCGTTATTATATTGGACCTGGCAGTGCCACACCTGGCAGTGTGTTCCAGGAACACACATCTCTGTTTAAAAAAAAAAAAATCTCCTTTAAACTTTGCTTTCTCACCTCAAGGATATGCCCTCTGGTCTTTGATCTATGCACCTCATAATTTTATATACTTCTATCAAGGCTCCCTTCAGCCTCCCAAGGCTCCCTTCAGCCTCCCAATGCTCCAGAGAAAACAATCCAAGTTTATCCAACTTCTCCTTAGAGCTAATCCAGGCAACATTCTGGCAATTCTCTTCTGTTTCCTCTCCAAAGCCTCCACATTCTTTCTGTAACTTGGCGACAGAAATGCACACAATAAAATGCGTGGCCTGACCAAAATCATATAAAGCTGCAACTTGATTTCCTGGCTCTTTACTCCATGCCCAGACCAATGCAAGCATATCATATGCTTTCTTTACCATTTTATCTACCCTGTGTCGCCACTTTCAGGGAACTATGGACTTGGACGCCAAGATTGCTCTGTATATCAATGCTGTTCAATTTGTTATTTTATGTATATTTTACCCTTGATTCGATCTCACTCGGATTAAATTCTATCTGCCATTTCTCTGCCAATTTCTGTAGCTGATCTATATTCCACTGTATACTTTGACAACCACCTTCACTGTCTGCAACTCCACCAATTTTGATGCTGTCTACCATTGTACTGTCCAACCCATCTGCACTTACGTTCAAGTAGTTTATATTACAAGAGAACCGAGCACAGATTCCCATGCAGTGCCACTGGTCACAGACCTCTAGCCAGAATAATTCCCTTCCACCACTACCCTGTCTTCTGAGTAAGCCAGTTCTGAATTCCAATGACGAACTCACCGTGGATCATAGAGTCATAGAGTCCTACAGCACAGAAAGAGGCCCTTCGGCCCATCGTGTCCGCGCCGCCCGTTACCAAACACAGTCTAATTTTAATCCCATTTTCCCGCATTTGGACCGTAGCCCTGAATGTTGTAGCATTTCAAGTGCCCATCCAAATGCCTCTTAAACGTTGTGAGTGTTCCCGCTTCCACCACCACCCCAGGCAGTGAGTTCCAGACTCCAACCACCCTCTGGGTGAAAAAGTTCTTTCTCACATCCCCCCGAAACCTCCCTCCCCTTACCCTGTATCTATGTCCCCTCGTTGTTGAACCTTCCACCAGTGGAAGAAGTTCCCCGCCATCTACCTTATCTATGCCCCTCATGATCATGTACACCTCGATCATGTCCCCTCTCAGCCTTCTCTGCTCCAGGGAAAACAACCCCAGTCCTGCTCAGTCTCTCCTCATAGCCGAGGCCCTTCATCCCTGGCAGCATCCTGGTGAATCTCCTCTGCACCCTCTCCAAAGCTATCACATCCTTTCTATAATGTGGTGACCAGAACTGTACACAATACTCCAACTGTGGCCTCACCAGTGTTCTGTACAATTCCATCATTACCCCCCACTTTTATATTCGATGCCCCGGCTAATGAAGGCCAGTAACCCATATGCCTTTTTAACCACCCTATCCACCTGTCCTGCTGCCTTCAAGGACTTGTGTACCTGTACTCCAAGGTCCCTCTGTACCCCTGTCTTCCCTAGGGTCCTTCCATTCATGGTGTACTCCCTCTCCAAGTTATTTCTGCCAAAGTGCATCACCTCGCACTTTTCAGGATTAAATTCCATCTGCCACTGCTCCGCCCATCTGACCATCTCATCTATATCTTCCTACAGCTTGCAGATCCCTTCTTCGCTATTCACCACCCCCCCTACCTTTGTGTCATCTGCAAACTTGCTGATCATGCCCTGTACGTTGACATCCAGATCATTTATGTAGATTACAAACAGTAAGGGACCCAACACCGATCCCTGCGGCACCCCACTGGACACCAGCCTCCAGTCACAGAAGCACCCTTCTACCATCACCCTCTGCCTTCTGTCACTAAGCCAGTTTTTTATCCATTTTGCCAAGGTGCCCTGGATCCCATGGGCTCTTACCTTCTTGACTAGTCTCCTGTGTGGGACCTTGTCAAAAGCCTTACTGAAATCCATGTATACCACATCCACTGCACTACCCCCATCTACCTCCACCTGCCTCCTCTCTGCCCAACCTGTCAAAGTCCTTCTGTAGAATCCCTGCTTTCTCTACACTACCTGCCTCACTACCTATTTTTGTTTCTTCCGTAAACTTTGCCACACAGCCTTCAATCCCCTCGTCCAAATCTTCAAGAGCCCCAACACCATCACCTTCTTTATTTCAAACAGCCCAAGCATGTTAGTATTCCCCACTGTCACTGTCCTTTATGAATGTAGATACAAAGTGCATGTCTAGTGTCTCACCTGTATCTTCTGACTCCTTCCTTTACCTTCTCTCTGGTTACTTTCTTGGTTTTAATGTACAAAATAAGATGCCTTGGGGGGTTTTTCCTAATCTGACTCACCAATGATATTTAATGCCCCCCTTTGGCCCTTCTTATTGCCTGCCTGGGATCTTGCTCACTCTCAAAGGCCCTGTCTGATTTCATCTTTCTAATCCTTACATATGCTTCCTTTCTATTTTTGACTGAATTTACTTTATCTTTGGTAATCCAAGATTCTCTTATCTTGCAATCTTTATCCTTTCTCCTTACTGGAGCATGCCTGTCCTGAACTCTAATCAGCTGGACTTTAAATGACTGCCCAATAACTGCTCCAAATTTACTCTCCTGTGTTTCTGCATAATAATGCTGTAATCTGGTTTGCCCCAATTTTGTACCTTTGCCTCACAATCAAACAATTAGTGGTTTAGGGTTCTTGTAGAGCATTGAGAAAGATAAATCCCCCAGGCCCTGATGGGATCCTCCATGTTGAGAGAAGATTTCAGGGGCCTTGAATCCTTATTCAGAACAATCTTAAAACCAATGGAATTGTGATCATTTTTTCCAAAAATATTCCAAAGGCACCAGTTGCCTGCCAAGGCCCGTTTCCCAGTAAAAGGTCCAGTGTGGTTCCTCCTCAAGTTGCACTGTTCCCATGCTGTTTCAGGAAACTTTTGGATACACCTCACAAATTCTGCCCCATCTGAGCCTTTTACAATGAGTTAGCCCCAGGCATTATTAGGGAAATTAAAGTTGCCCACTATGACAACCTTCTTGCTTTTGCATCTTGCTGTAAGTTGTCTACACATCTGTTCTTCTCTCCTGCTGACTATACGGAGGCCGATAGCATAAACCTATTAGAGTGATTGTACCTTTCTTATTTTTGTGCTCTACCCAAATAGCCTCAGGGGATGAATTCTCCAGTATGAACTTTCTGAGTGCCATTGTGACATTCTCCCTGAGTAGTGGAGCAAATTCACCATTCTTACCTCCCCCTCTATCATGTCTGAAACATCAAACCCCTGGAACGTTGAGCTGCTAGTGCTGTCCCTTTTGCAACCCGGTTTCTGTAATGGCCGCAACGTCATAGTTCCAAGCACTGGACCAGGCTTTAAATTTGTCTTTTCTACCCACGATACTCCTTGCATTGAAATAAACACACTCCAGCCCATCACGTTCACCTTATTGCTTAACCATTCCCTGCCTGTCCTTCCTTTGAAACTTACTTGTCATATCCTTTGCCTTAAAAAGATATGAAGTGCTGGATTAACTCAATGGGTCAGGCAGCATCTTTGGAGAACATGGATAGGTGTCCTTTCAGGTCAGGTCCCTTCTTCAGACTGATTTTGTGGGGAGAGGGGAAAGCTATGGGGTGGGGCAGGATACAGCTTGACAAGTGGTATGTGGATATAAGTGGGGGGGGGGGGGGGGGGTTGATGGACAGGTGGTTGGACTAAAGCCAGATTAAAAGATAAAACGTGAGATGAGGATAGAAAAGGAGCGAATTGTCCACAGCTTGTCTTCTGAGGTGGCTTACTTAATGTTAAAAAAAAAAAAAAGAATGTATACAATATTTGATGTCAGTGTTAAATGTCAAGCGTGAAACTAGTGGGGGAAGGGGAGAAAGGGGTGAGAGTCCAGGTGGGGCATGGAAAGAGGAAAAAAGGGGGGAGAGGGTTAATCTTTAAGTTTTAGTTATCTAAAATTAGAGAATTCAATAGTCATATCATTGGGCTGTAAGCTATCCCAAGTGGAATTTCAGGTGCAGTTCTTCCAGTTGGCATCTGGCCTCATTCTGGCAATGGAAGAGTCCCAGGACAGCAAGGTCAGTATGGAAAGGGGAGATAAAATATATTCAGAATGCTGACCTTTTTGTGTTCGGCCACCCATACTGACCTTTCTGTCAGGACTATCCTGGTTGTTAACTATTTTAATTTCCTTTCCCATTCCTATGAATATTTTGACTGATGAAAGTTTGTTTCAGAGTAGACGCAAAATGCTGAAGTAACGCAGTAGGACAGGCAGCATCTCTGGAGAGAAGGAATGGGTGACGTTTCGGATCGAGACACTTCTTCAGACTGATGTCAGGGGAGTGGGTGGTACAAAGATAAGGAAGTATAAGATAAAGCAGTGTAAGGTGTGAAAACAGGACCAAGGGAATGGAGATCAAGGAAAATGTAGAATGGATCATTGTTATTCTATTTGAAACCCACTAACTCCCATAGCTATCTAGACTACACTTCTTCTCACCCTGCTTCCTGTAAAGACTCTATCCCCTCCAATGTCAGAGGTGGCCTAGGACAGAAAGGTCAGTGTGGGAATGGGAGGGGGAGTTAGTGTTTTGAGCAAATGGGAGATCAGGTAGGTTTAGGCGGACTGAGCGGAGGTGTCAGTGAAACGATCGCCGAGCCTGCGCTTGGTCACGCCGAAATACAGGAGTCCACACCTGGAACGGCGGATACAGTAGGTTGGAGGAGGTGCAAGTGCACCTCTGCCTCACCTGAAAAGACTGGTGGGGTCCATGGACGGAGTCGAGGGGGGAGGTATAGGGACGAGTGTTGCATCTCCTTCACTGGCAGGGGAATGTATCTCTGGTGGGAGTAGTTTGCATGGGAAGGGACGAGTTGACCAGATAGTTGCGGAGGGAACAGTTTCTGGAAAGTGGAAAGGGGTGGAGATGGGAAGATGTGGCTTGTAGTGGGATCCCGTTGGAGGTGGCGAAAATGTCGGAGGATTATGTGCTGTAACTGACGACTGATGGGGTGGAAGGTGAGGACAGGGGGAACTCTGTTCCTGTTTAGAATGGGGGGAGGGGAAGCAAGAGCGAGCTGTGGGATATCGAGGAGACCCTAGTGAGGGCCTCGTCTATAATGGAAGAGGAGAACCCCCATTCCCTAACGAATGAGGACATCTCTGATGACCTGGTATGGAACACCTCATCTTGGGTGCAGATACGGTGTAGATGGAGGAATTGGAACAGGGGATAGAGTCTTCGCAGGAAGCAGGGTGGGAAGAAGTGTAGTCGAGATAGCTATGGGAGTCAGTGGGTTTAATAGATATCAGTTGATAGTCTGTCTCTTGTGATGGAGACGGTGAGATCAAGTCGGTCAATAGTCAGTCTCCTGTGATAGGGACTAATTTTCTTTTAGGTGAATAACATCTTTAATCCCCCCCCAAACTTTTCACCTCCACAAGGCATGCCTATAACATTAAGGAATACTCTTCACTCTTCTTGCTGAGTGCAGTGGTAATAAGAAGGTTGACACTGTCCAGGTCAGTGCCATCCATTTGAATGATACCCAATGCATCTGCATAAACATTCATTTCCTACGCCATCTCTATTCTGTACCATCCATAAAATGCAATATACCAACTTTGCTTCATTGCTTCATTGTTGCTGATACCCAATACATCTGCATAAACATTAATTTCCGACACAATCTCTATTCTGTACCATCCATAAAATGCAATATAGCAATTTACAAGACATCAATTGCTTCATTGTTGCTGGGCCAAATCTCTAGATCTTCCCATCTAAAAATTCAGTGGTAACGCCTTTACTACTAAGACCACTGCTATTCAAGAAGATGGCTTACCACTCCTTCGGAACACTTGACAATATTTTTAGAGTTTTTTTTGTTCCAGTTTGTTATTCAGGGATTACCATTGCAAATATATATATATATTTAAATAATTAAAGCTGGATTAAGTATAGCTCTACAGCCCTTGCTGGCAAGTAGTGTGTGAGCATTTGCAAAATTAGACTTGCACATGAACAAATATATTTGGGCAATGTGCTCAACAATGAGGTACTTGATAACCAAAGAGAGAGCGCTGGACAAATTAAGGGAATAAGAAGCAAAAATTTGTTGCACTTGAGCCTGTATCCCAGAGTTCTCGTGGAGCAGGTTGCAGAGATGTTGGATACATTTATATTTCTCAAATTCTTAAGATACGAAGAAAGTAGGACAACAGTGTTCACGAAATGAAGCAATAGATAAATGGGAATCATAAACCTGGCACCTGTGATTGGCAAAATGCTAGAATCCATTATAAAGGCTGCTTTAACAGAGCACTTTGAATATTATAATATTGTTCAGCAGAATAGGTAGGGTTTGACATATTCTATGACCAGTAGAATTGTGTTTGACAAATCCAGTAATGCTTTTTGACAGTTATAACAAAGGTACAGTAAGAGGGAGTATAAGAAGATAACTGCAGATGCTTTGGTACAAATCGAAGGTATTTATTCACAAAATGCTGGAGTAACTCAGCAGGTCAGCCAGAATCTCGAGAGAAGGAATGGGTGACGTTTCGGGTCGAGACCCTTCTTTAGACTGATGTCAGGGGGGCGGAACAAAGGAAGGATATAGGTGGAGACAGGAAGATAGAGGGAGATCTGGGAAGGAGGAGGGGACAGGAGGGACAGGAACTATCTAAAGTTGGAGAAGTCGATGCTCATACCACTGGGCTGCAAACTGCCCAGGCGAAATACGAGGAACTGTTCCTCCAATTTCCGGTGGGCCTCACTATGGCACTGGAGGAGGCCCATGACAGAAAGGTCAGACTGAGAATGGGAGGGGGAGTTGAAGTGCTCGGCCACCGGGAGATCAGTTTGGTTAATGCGGACTGAGCGCAGGTGTTCAGCGAAGCGATCGCCGAGCCTGCGCTTGGTTTCGCCGATGTAAATAAGTTGACATCTAGAGCAGCGGATGCAATAGATGAGGTTGGAGGAGGTGCAGGTGAACCTTTGTCTCACCTGGAAAGACTGTTTGGGTCCTTGGATGGAGTTGAGGGGGGAGGTAAAGGGACAGGTGTTGCATCTCTTGCGGTTGCAGGGGAAAGTGCCCGGGGTTGGGGTGGTTTGGGTAGGAAGGGACGAGTGGACCAGGGAGTTACAGTAAGAGGAAGATGTTTGATGTATCTGGATTTTCATGAACCATACATTTTTCTTAAAGATTTGAAAGGTTGGGATAGTACAATAAGGGTACTTAGATAGAGTAGAGCCATTAGCATATAATTGTTATGGTTTTTTAATCTGTGTTAATTGTTGCTTTATTTGACCATGCACCAGGTAGTCGTGTGATATCTGAAAATATTTTGCAGATTTATTTTTCTCCTCCCTCAGCATGATTAATGGGGATTTTTTTCTGGATTCACAATGAACCTGTCAGCAGATGTCCCTCTAGGTGGGTGGTTCATGATTAGAGACTGGAGTGCAACTTCACACTCAGTAGATTGCCAGCCATTGGACTTTGGTAGATCAATGGAATAGCACAAACTTTCTCGAGTTTCTCAATTCCTAGGCTGATGCAGGTATAACTAGCACATTGTAATCAAGGCGGGAAATTGGCTGCTGGGAAAAGGATAAATAACAGCTTACATTTACTTCAATTGCAATGGTTTAAATACTTAAATTAATTAAGAATCAGACTAGTTTATTATCATATATACCAGAGTGCAATTAAATTTCCTGTTCGCATGAGTAAGCAGAATACGGTGATGATAGATACAACAATGAATATAACAATGCATGCAAACCAATAGAATGGTGTATAGATTGTAGTGCAATCTCAAGTAATGCGATAACAGTAGTGCAATCTGAAGTAGTGCAATAACAGTATAACCAAATGAGATTTTAAGAGTAGGTGGCAGCATCTCTAGGATGTGGATGCTAAGGAGATGAATGGTTCAGGAGTCTAATAGCTGTGAGAAATGTTCTTGTATGTGAACAAGCGGACTTTTGAGCTCCCGTATCTCTCAGAAAGTAGAAGAGAGAAAAGGGAATGGCCAGGGTGGCAAGCATCGATGATGACATATTTCCAGCCTTCCTGATGCAATGCACTGTGAAAATGTAATTGATGGAAGGAAGTGAGTGTGTGATGGACTGGGTAATGTTCACCACTCTCACATTCAAGAACAAAGTAGTTGGAAGCACATCATGCTACAGGTGGTATAGTAGACAAAGAGGAAAGTTATCTAAATTTACAAGAATATCTATACCAGTTGGGATGATGGGCCAAGGAATGGCAAATAGAATTTAACTCTGACAAATGTGAGGTGTTGCATTTGGTATGTCAAAGCAGGACAGGACATACACAGTAAATGGTAGAGCCCTAGAGAGTGTTACGCAGCAGAGAGAAGTACATACATATTACCTGAAAGTGGTGTTGGATGGACAGTGCGATGAAGGAAGCGTTTGAAATGCTTGCCTTTATTGAGAAAGGCATTGAGTACAAAAGTCATTAATGAGGCCATAATTGGAGAACTGTGTGCTGTTCTGGTCACCCAGCTATAAGAAGGATGTCAGTAAGTTGGAAAGGATGCGAAAGAGATTCACCAGGATATTACCTAAACATTCTGGCTCAAGGGGAGAGGTTGGTTAGTCTTGGACTTTTTTCTTTGGATTGAAGGAGGTGATCATATTGAAGTGTACAAAATAATGAGAAATGTGGCTGCAGTGGATGTTCAGTCTTTTTCACAAGGTAGAGGATTTTAAAACTAGAGGGCGTAGCCCCAAGGTGAAGGAGAGAGATTTGAGAGGGACCTTGAGGGCAATGTTTTCCACTTGAAGGATATTGTGATTGTGGAATCAGTCAGAGGAAGTTAGAACAATGGATACAATTATAAATTTGAAAAGACCTTCAGAAAGATAATTGAATAGGAAGGGTTTAGAGAGCTATGTGCCGAATGGGACCAGCCCAATATGCCCTCTGGTCCCTGACACCCCCTCCACATCAACTCTATTTAGGCCTTTCATTATTTGGTAGGTTTCATGAGATTCTTTCCCCCCCCCCCCCCCCCCCCCATCCTTCTAAACAGTCTCCGAGCCATCAAATGCTCCTCTTACGTTAACCCAATCATGCCCGGATCATTTTTGTAAACCACCTCGGGACCCTCTCCATCATCAGCACATCCATCCATAGAAATGGAGCCCAAATCTAGTCACAATATTCCAAATGTGGCCTGACTGACGCCTTATTAAGCTTCAGCATTACATCCTTACTCCGGTCCTCGGGAAATGAATGCTAACATTGCACTTGCCTTCCTTGTTACTGACTCAACCTGTAAATGAACCTTTTGGGAATCCTGCACTAACAGTTCCAAGGCCCAGATTTCTGAATCATCTTTCCATTTTGAAAATAGTCTTTGCCTTTCTTCTATCAAAGTGCATGACCATACACTTTGCTATGCTGTATTCCATGTGCCACCTCTTTGCCCACTCTCCCAACCTGTCCCCAAGTCCTTTTGCAGCCTCCCATCTTCCCCAACGCCTATCTTCATATTATCTGCAAATTTGGCCACAAAGCCATCAATTCCATCATCCAGGCCATTAACGTATAATGTGGAAAGTAACAGATGCAACATGGACCACTAGTCACCAGTAGCCAAACTGAAAAATCTCCCTTTATTCTCACTCCTTCTGCCAGTCAGCCAATCTTCTATCCATGCTAGTACCTTGCGTCTAATACTATGGGGACCTATCTTGTTTAGCAGCCTCATGTGCAGCACCTTATCAAAGGCCTTTTGAATATCCAAATAAACACCATCCACTGATTCACCTTTGTTTATCCTGGTTGTGACCTCAAAGAATTCTAACAGATTTGTCAGATAAGATCTCCCCTTAACAATACCATGCTGACTTCAGTCTATCATGTGCTTTCAAGTGCCCCGAATCCTCATCCTCAATAATGGACTCTAAAATCTTACCAAATATTGAAGTTAGCCGTATTATGTCATATTATATGCCTTCTTTTGCTTTTTTGCTATCTTTGACTTCCTTTGTCAGCCACTGGTACCTCATTCTCCCCTTAGTATGGTTCTTCCTCTTTTGGATAAAAAGATTCTGTCTTTCGACTTACTCCCTGAAACTCCTACCGTTGCTGCTCCACTGTCATCCCTGCTAGGGTCCCCTTCCAATCAACTTTAGGCAACTCGTGCCTCTGTAGTTATCTTTACCCAACAGTAATACCGATATGTCTGATTTTTGCTTCTCCCTCTCAAACCGCAGGTTGAATTTTATCATGTGATCATTGCCTCCTAAGGGGTTCCTTCACATTAAGCTCATTCATTACACAGCACCACATCTAGAATTGCTTTTTCCCTCGTGGGCCCAACCATGAGCTGTTCTATAAAGCCATCTCGTGAGCATTCCACATGTTCCTTCTCCTGGGATCCAACACCAACCTGATTTTCCCAATCTACCTGCAAATTGAAATCCCTCATGTCCACTGTAACATTGCCTTTCTCACATGCCTTTTCTATCTTCTGATGTAATTAGTAGCCTACATCCTGGCTGCTATTCGTAGGCCTGTACTCCCATCAGGGTCTTTTCACCCATGCAGTTTCTTAACTTATTATTTGTTGATTTCATTTAATAGAACCAAAACACTTTTGCAGATTGTGTTTATGGTACAAAATTAAAGAATGAAGTTTGAAAGATGTCAACAATGGAACGTGCAAAATAGACATTTTTACCATTCGTAAGGACGAATAAAGCATATGCCATTTTCCTTTGAATCTCAGAAGACCAAATGATCTCCTCATAAGAGCAGCTGCCACAGAATGAACCACAGACCAATCTCTAGCCAAATGAAATGGGAATTTGGGAAAGTTACAATTGCACAAATATTAAAACCAATCACGTACTTCCAATCTCCCTCATGCTACCAATCTCCCAAAAGAATTACTTACTAAAAGAGTCTACAATACAAATGCTATGTTTATAACGGGCAACATCTTCAAATTTCCCATGCAAAGGGTGTGTTGTAGATAGTGCTCATGCTGATGCTTTTTATCTGTCACACTGTCAGAATGCATTTGCATTCAATATTTAATTAGTATCTGGATGCAAAGGAGATCTCTTTGCATGTTGCCGGCACTTTCAAAGTAGAAACCAGGATACATCCACATAGCAGCAGTTTCTTTATCGTTGAAGGATAAGAAACTTATTTGGTCATGAACATCGTTGGCAATGCTGGCACTTTTCCTTGAGTACTCGTAAAGTGTGCCAATCATATTAACAGTCACATTTGGACTGAACTGGCATATTTCTTTTCCTCAAATAATTAACTAGAATTATGGAAGAACCAGCAGCACAGTGGCAGCTGCTGCTTTATATGAAGCTGCTGCCTCATTGCGCCAGAGACCCAGGTTCAAACCTGACCTTGGGTGTTGTCAGTGTGTAGTTTGTACAGTCTCCCCTGAACAGGGTGTGTTTTTCCTCTGGGTGTTCTGATTTCTTCCCACATCCCAAAGGGGTAAGGATGTTTAGATTAATTGGCTTCTGTAAACTGCCCCTCGTGTTAAGGGAGTGGATGAGAAAGTGGGATCACACAGAACTACTGTGAATGTGTAATTGACAGTCGCCGTGGACACGTTGGGCCAAAGGGCATGTTTCCATGCTGTATCTCTAAATTAACTAGTTATGGATTTCTCACATGACTTGGAATTTTCTGGTTGTGGTGAATGTCTGTGGAATAATCAGATATCCATCTAATAAAGCTATTTGCTCATTTGCCAACTTGTCATCAAACCAATCAATAAAATGGTTTCAATTTACCAATTTAATAGTTTGACTCCACATGAAAATTAAGATTTCTCTTTTTTGGTAGAATTATTCTCGTTCTTTGGTGGAAATTATTGTCCATTTAATACACATTTCAACCATTATTTCTTATCCAGAAACAATGTTTAATCTTATAATGCCATTTTTTTTCTCTTCATCTTTGACACGTAAACCAATTGAAATAGATTTAATGTATTCATAGATTTCATTTCTCTTATCAATTCAGGTGAATTCAGATGCAGAAGTTACGTTTTACACTGCAGTTTGCAATACAAATGCATCGGAAGAAGAAAAGAAGATACGAGATTCCAGATCTTTATGGCAGAAGTGCATCCCAGCACAAGGTTTGCAATTGTACATTTAACTTGCAGTGGAGTTGCAGCTTTTTATTCATTATAGGTCTTCAATGAAAAAAAATATTTTGACGAAGGCTGTTTTCTCTTTATCTTCCTGCATGACTCTTTTGCAAAGGTGTGCAACTGTACATATGGAATGAGAAAGATGAGAAGTTTACAAAAGTGCAGTCTTTGTTGCAATCAGTGGTAATCATGTGTAGAGGATATATTTCTGGGAAGTGAAAGGCAACAGTTTATCTCTGATTAACATGTGTTATCTCATGATTCTTCAATTCCACAAATGATTTTTCACTCATTACCTGGAGAAACAAGGCAATCGAGTCCTAAAAGTTAAAGTTATTGCTTCGTCATCCAGTAATATCTCAACACGAAGACTCAACGTAATGCATTTGTTGGATGACAATCCGTTGGTTGGTATAAAGTCCCAAACTGAGACATTTCTAGCCCAAAGGATGGAAATTTCCATTTGATAATTAGTAGGCATGAAGTATTCTATTTCTCATTGGTAATTTGGAAAGTTATGCTGATTGGGGAAAAGATCAAGTCGTTTTGCCATCTTGATAGTTGTATGTTACAAGGCTAATGGAGTTATTGGCTAATCACTGCAATTGGTTTGTTTACTTTGAACACAAAGGGAGGTGGTTTAGAAAGAATGAGCCCAAAGTCCTCCAGATAGATTTTAGATGCTTTTGAGGCTTTTTGTAGTCACCACCTTTTTTGGCATTGATCATGTTTTTTCCTGAAATCTTATCAAATCTTCTGACATGTACAATTAACGACAGTCCTAGTTATTACCTCTCTGTTGTAGGAAATAAATAATTGTAGCCCTGTCAGTACAGGTTTATCAAAACTTCCCTGGTCTTCAATTATATCCCTCTAAATATAAATCCTAGTCGCAGGTTTGTTTTTAATACAACCTTGCTAACCTATGAATCTAGTGACAGAATTTCTGTCTAACTAATTTGATTGAATTTATTAAGAAGGTGATGTAGTATGTTCTTCAATAGGATCTTTGGGACAAGGTACATGCATAGAATCTTGTCAAAGTAAGAGCTATGAGATCATGGGTAAATTGGATACATTATTGCCAAGAATATAGAGGGTAAGTGATGGTTGAGAGTTGTTTTGCAATTGGAAACCTATGACTAATGGTGTATTTCAGGGATTGGTGCTGGGCTTCTTGCTGTTTGATATATACATTAAGAATCTGGATGTGGAAGGACATATAATGATTAAGCTCCCAGTGGTCACAAGATTGGTAATGTTAAGGATAAAGTGCTTAGCACTTGTAGGCTACAGAATGATAGCAATAATGGTAAGATGAGCAAAGCAATGGCAGATAGAATTTAATCCTGAAATATATTAGGTGATAGATTTTGAAAGGACTTAAAAAGCAAGGAGTGTAAGAAAATAACTTCAGATGCTGGTACAAATCGAAGGTATTTATTTCACAAAATGCTGGAGTAACTCAGTAGGTCAGGCAGCATCTCAGGAGAGAAGGAATGGGTGACGTTTCGGGTCGAGACCCTTCTTCAGACTGAAAATAAAAAGCAAGGATATACACAGTGAATAATAGGACCTTAAGAAGTACTGAGGAGCAGTGGGCTTCTAGTGTACGTGTCCAAGAATCTCTGAAGGGAGCAGCATAGATAGATTAGGCAGAAACCTTACCTTCATTAGCTTGGGCATAGAATACATGAAGTTAGTTATTGGTACACATGTAAGAAACGTTAGTTAGGCCACAGCTCAAGTGCAGTGTGCAGTTTTCACTGCTACACTCATGGAAATATGTGATTCACTGGAGATGATGCAAAGAGATTCAACAGGATTTTGGCTGGGATATAGCCAGTTATGGGTTACTGGATAGACTGAGTTCATTTTCAAAGTGACAAAGAATGAGGGGTCAGCTCAGTTTAGTATGCAAATTTATGAAAGGCATAGAAAAGGTGAATAGTGATAAACATATCCTCTTGGCAGAAATGTCTATGACCATTTGTAAGGTAAGGGATAGTACACACATTGATGGTGTCAAAAGCTTCACGTTTCTAGGAATAAATATCACCAGCAATTTTCTCTGGGAGAACCATATCGAAGCTATGGCCAAGAAACCACACCAATGTCTCTATTTCCTTAGAAGGCTAAGGTTGTGCGACATATGCCTATCAACCCCCACCCACATCTACAGATGTGCCTTAGAAAATATTTTATCGGAATGCATCACACCCTGGTTTGAGAACATCTCCATCCAAGACCGCAAGAAATTGCAGAGTTCTGGATATAGCCTAGGCCATCGTGCAAACAATCTCCCTTCCATACAATACAATACAATACAATATATCTTTATTGTCATTGTACAGGGGTACAACGAGATTGGGAATGCGCCTCCCATACGATGCAATAATTTAATTAATTTAAACAACAGCAGCCCAACGAAACAAATTGTAACAGTTTTAAGACAGAATAAAGTGCAAGTAGATCTGTGCCGGATCACTGTGCGATGTGACCATCCGGCTCAGCGGGACCGGTTCATAGCAGCTATGGCCCTGGGGATGAAGCTGTTCCTGAGTCTGGAGGTGCGGGTGTAGAAGACCTTGTATCGTCTGCCCGATGGAAGGAGTTCGAACAGACGGTTGCAGGGGTGTGAGGAGTCTTTGTGGATGCTGGTGGCTTTTCTGAGGCATCGTGTGTTGTAGATGCCCTCCAAGTCTGGTAGCTGTGTTCCGATGGTCCTCTGAGCTCTATGGACTACCCGCTGAAGAGCTTTCCTTTCTGCCTCCGTGCAGCTGAGGCACCACACAGAGATGCCATGCGTTAGGATGCTCTCTATGGTGAAGGTCGTCAGCAGCTGTTGGGGTAGACCAGACTTTTTCAGTGTTCTTCGGTAGAACAGTCTTTGCTGTGCCTTCTTGACCAGCGCAGCAGTGTTATTGGACCATGTTAGGTCCTCCGAAATGTGAGTGCCCAGAAACATGAAGCTAGACACTCTCCACACTGTCCCCGTTGATAAAGATCGGGGCATATTCCCCGTTATGTGACCTACGGAAGTTGATGATCAGCTCCTTGGTCTTGGTGGTATTTAGGGGCAGGTTGTTATCAGAGCAGTCCGCCAGGTTCGGCACCTCCGCTCTGTATTTTGTTTCATCACCGTTGGTGATAAGCCCGATCACCGTTGTGTCGTCTGCAAACTTGACAATGGTGTTCGTGTCGAATGCAGGAACACAGTCATGTGTGAAGAGGGAGTAGAGCATGGGGCTCAGAACACAGCCCTGTGGTGTGCCGGTACTCAGAGTGATAGTGGAGGACAGGTGCGGGCCCATTCTCACTACCTGCGGTCGCTCCAGCAGGAAGTCCAGGATCCAGTCGCATAATGACGAGCTGAGGCCTAGCTGGTGGAGTTTGGTGATGAGCTTGGTGGGGATGACCGTGTTGAAGGCAGAGCTATAGTCAATGAATAGCATCCTCACGTACGTGCCCTGTCTCTCGGTGAGTCAGGACTGTGTGAAGAGCCAGAGAGATGGTGTCCTCTGTGGATCTATTTGCCCTGTATGCAAATTGATTTATTCACAAAATGCTGGAGTAACTCAGCAGGTCGGGCAGCATCTCGGGAGAGAAGGAATGGGTGACGTATCGGGTCGAGACCCTTCTTCAGACTGATGTCAGTGGTGTGGGTGTCTTTGACCCATTGACTCCATCTACACTTCAAGCTGCCTTCGCAATGCCACAGGCATAATCAAGGACCAATCTCACCCGAGTCACTCCCTCTTCTCTCCTCCCATTGGGCAAGAGGTACAGAATTTAAAAAATGCATACCTTCACATTCAGGGACAGTTTCTTCCCAGCTGTTATCACGCAACCAAACAGTCCTCTCATCAGCTAAAGTGCGTTCCTGGGCTCCCACCTTCCTGATTGGAGACCTTTGAATTATCTTTAATTGGACTTTATCTTGCACTAAATGTAGTATCGTTTATCTGTACACTGTGGCTGGCTTGATTGTAATCATGTACAGTCTTTTCTTTAACTGGATAATATGCAAACAAAGGCTTTTCCCTGTACCTCGGTACACGTGACAATAATAAACTTAAGTAGACTAAGAAGATTAACGGGGGACTTGCAGAAGAATTTACCTTGCGGCTCTGGAAATTACTGCTTCGGGATGGTGGTGTACTCTTGCAACATTTAAGAAGCAAATCATCATGCCATAAATGTCTACAAGATACAGGTTGGGAAATAGGATAAATATATAGAGATCGGCGATAGCTTTCATGCATTCGGTAGGCTGAAGGGATTCTGTTTCTGTTCAATGTCACTGGTTTTGAGTTAACTAAACATAGTTTGCCTTTAACAAAGCCATGCTGCCTTTCCCCCAACTGTGTGTTAATCATGACTGTAATTATTGCTTCTGGCACTTTCCCCATCACTAAGGTTAAACTGACTCGTCCGTACTGACTGTTTATCTGCGCACCCAATTTTAAGCAAGGTTGTAACCATTGCAGTTTTCAATATTTGTAGGTTGGTGCACCATTCCAAACCTACACATCTGAAGGATTATAAAAATAGACAGTAGGTGCAGGAGTAGGCCATTCGGCCCTTCGGCCCTTCGAGCCAGCACCACCATTTACCTTGATCATGGCTGATCATCCACAATCAGTACCCTGTTCCTGCCTTCTCCCCATATCCCATTACTCCACTATCATTAAGAGCTCTATGTAACTCTCTTTGAAGCATCCAGGGAATTGGTCTCCACTGCCTTCTGAGGCAGAGAGTTCCACAGCTTCACAACTCTCAGTGAAAACGTTTTTCCTCATCTCTGTTCTAAATGGCGTACCCCTTATTCTTAAACTGTGGCCCCTAGCGTGTCCAATCCCTTAATAATGTTATGTTTCAATAAGATCCCCTCTTATCCTTCTAAATTCCAGAGTATACAAGCCCAGTCGCTCCAGTCTTTCAACATATGATACTCTCGTCATTCTGGGAATTAACCTCGTGAACTTACGCTGCACTCCCTCAATAGCAAGAATGTCCTTCCTCAAATTTGGAGACCAAAACTGCACACAATACTCCAGGTGTGATCTCACTCGGGCCTTGTACAACTGCAGAAGGACCTCTTTGCTCCTATACTCAACTCTTCTTGTTATGAAGGCCAACATTCCATAAGCTTTCTTCACTGCCTGCTGTACCTGCATGCATACTTTCAGTGACCGATGAACTAGGATACCCAGATCTCGTTGTACTTCCCCTTTTCCTAACTTGACACCATTCAGATAATAATCTGCCTTCCTGTTCTTACCACCAAACTGGGTAACTTCACATTTATCCACATTAAACTGCATCTGCCCACTCTCACAACCTGTCCAAGTCACCCTGCATCCTCGCAGCATCCTCCTCACACTTCACACTGCCACCCAGCTTTTTGTCATCTGCAAATTTGCTAATGTTACTTTTAATCCCTTCATCTAAGTCATTAATATATATTGTAAATAGCTGCGGTCCCAGCACCGAGCCTTGCGGTACCCCACTAGTCACTGCCTGCCATTCTGAAAGGGACCCATTTATCCCTATCTTTGTTTCCTGTCTGCCAACCAATTTTTTATCCATGTCAGGACCCTACCCCCAAAACCATGTGCTCTAATTTTGCCCACTAATCTCCAATGTGGGACCTTATCGAAGGCTTTCTGAAAGTCCGGATACACTACATCCACTTGTCCATTTTCCTAGTTACATCTTCAAAAAATTCCAGAAGATTAGTCAAGCATGATTTCCCCTTCGTAAATCCATGCTGACTCGGAACGATCCTGTTACTGCTCTCCAAATGTTCTGCAATTTCTTTTATAATTGACTCCAACATCTTCCCCACCACCGATGTCAGGCTAACTAGTCTATAATTTCCTGTTTTCTTTCTCCCTTCTTTCTTAAAAAGTGGGATAACATTAGCTGCCCTCCAATCCACAGGAACTGATCCTGAATCTATAGAACATTGGAAAATGATCACCAATGCGTCCATGATTTCTAGAACCACTTCCTTAAGTACCCTGGGATGCAGACCATCAGGCCCTGGGGATTTATCAACCTTCAGTCCCATCAGTCTACCCAACACCATTTCCTGCCTAATGTAAATTTCCTTCAGTTCCTCCATCACCTTAGGATCTCTGGCCACTAGAACATCTGGGAGATTGTTTGTGTCTTCCTTAGTGAAGACAGATCCAAAGTACCTGTTCAACTCGTCTGCCATTTCCTTGTTCCCCATAATAAATTCACCTGCTTCTGTCTTCAAGGGATCCACATTTGTCTTAACTATTTTTTTCCTCTTCACGTATCTAAAGAAGCTTTTACCATCCTCCTTTATATTCTTGGCTAGCTTACCTTTGTACCTCATCTTTTCTCCCCGTATTGCCTTTTAGTTATCTTCTGGTGCTCTTTAAAAGAGTCCCAATCCTCTGGCTTCCTGCTCATCCTTGCGATGTTATACTTCTCTTTTATTTTTATACTGTCCTTGACTTCCCTTGTCAGCCACGGTTGCCTCTTACTCCCCTTAGAATGGCCAAGGCCTCAGCATTTTACTCCTCTCCAATCTGACGTGCCTCCCATTTCAACCCTGTAGCTGATGGACTTTATAATTCCTCCTTTTGTAATGTTCAGCTCATCCAAAATTTTATTTACGTCTTCCAGTGGCATCAACTTCCTTGTCGAAAACCGATGTAAAAGTGCGCAGTCACAGTCTTAGTCACAATAGTGTTCACCCTTAATGAATAAGTTTCCTTTATGGTTTCTTGGCACAACATTTAGCAACTTTGTTGGGGCCTGTTGATTTTTTTTTTGCATTTGTTTTTATATATAGTTGCTGATCTTGTTTTCAGCTCTCTGTCTTTTGTATATCCCTCTGTTTTCAATAATTAGCCTGTTCTTGGTTGTGTTAACAACTTGGCATGTCTCTTGAGCTTTTATCTTCTATGTTAATTTATTTTCTCCTATTTTTGGCCATCCATAAAGCTCTGTCCATCATGTGGATATACCTACACTGAAACTGGAACCATGTCCACATTAATAGCAGTTCAGTTTCAGTATATCAAATTTTTTGATTGAAAGACTCAGCAGTTCCTCCCTCCTAGTTTTGACAAAAAGGCTTTGCCCTGATAACATAACTCTCTTTATCTTCTCACTGATGTTTTTCTGTTTTTATCACAGTTCAATTTTGCTTGCCAAATTTTGATTCCTCTAACATCCCATTGAAATTGGCTTTCCTCCCGTTGTCTTTGTGGCATGAAGTAGTCTATGTCATTTTAATTGCAATTCTAGTATTTAGTATCTACTAGACCTGTTGGGCCCATTCCTCGTAGAGGGGGGACAAGGAAGGGGAGAGGGTGTTATCACTGAGTGAGCCCTAATCCCCGCTCCCCCTCTCCTGACCCCCACCTCCCTCCCTCCCCCCACACCCACTTCTCCTCCCTCCCCCCACCCCCACTTTCCCCTCCTCCCCACCCCCACTCTCTCCTGCCCCCCGCTGTCCCCTTCACCCCCACCCCTACTGTTCCCCTCACCCCCCACTCTCCCCTCCCCCCACCCCCACTCTCCTCCTCCTCCTGACCCCACCCCCACTCTCCCCCTCCTGACCCCACCCCCACTCTCTCCCTCCTCCCCCCCACCCCCAGTCTGCCCCATCTGCCCCAAGCCCCCCTACCCCCACCGACCCCTCCACCCACCCGGCCGCCACGCCCACTCCCCTCCGTGGAGCCGTTGGCTGCAAAAAACACTTACCAGTGCCCGTGCATTCAACAGTGACTGCCGACGTGCGAGTCTCTGCCGGGGCCGAGTGAGATGGGTGAGGGAAGGACTGAGGCTGGGCGAGGGGAGAGGGAAGGGCTGAGGCTGGGCGAGACGCAAGGGGAGACGGGCGAGGGAAGGACTGGAGAGGGGAGAGGGAACGACTGAGCGCGGGCGGGCGGCAGTGCTACCGGCGGCCATCTTGTTTTGGCGAGTGAGGAGCAAATGAAGTGAAAGGTGGAGCATTGTGACGTCATACGCTGAGGATTTGAGGAAATGGGTTATTGAGTGAATTGTTAAACTGTAAAATCTCTGTGGCTTTAAAAATGTAGCTTCAATTTGAATGAGAGTTGTTACATATTATGGCCAGGATAATGGTGAGTAAGGTGGTGCAAAAATTGTGGCACTGTGGTGTATCGTTTTGGCTGTGTGAACCATAAAAGTTATGCTGTGGTCAAAAGCACATACATACGGACAGAGAGTTTTAGTAATATAATACTAGACCAAGGGGCACGTTCCTCGTAGAGGGGGTACAGGGAACTCCTGCTGTCCTCTTTCACCCACCCCTCCTCCTCACCCCCACTCTTTCCTCCTCACCACCCCACCCTGCCCTCCTCCCCAGTCCCTCCTGGGTCCCCCGGGTGTGAGTGAGGGGAGAGAGGAGAGAAGCGAGGGGAGATGGGAGCCCCTGATTGCAGGCGGGATGCTCCGCTAACGGCGTCCATCTTGTTTGTGCGAGTGAGGAGAGAGGCCGTGCGTGCCCTCTGGTGACATCATACACACAGCACTTTTAAAAATTGTGTTTAGAAATGAGAGTTTTAAACTTTAAAATGTCTCTAACTTAAAAAATTTAAGACCAATTTAAATAAAACTTGTTATAAACAGTCGCCAGGACAGTGGTGATTAAGGTGGCGCTAAAATTGTGGCGCTATGGTTTACCGTTTTGACTGCAGGTTCATGTCTCTCAGAGAGAGATATATATACATACATGAATTGTACCGGGGCGGGGGGGACCACGAGCTCATCTCTCACAGTTGCACGGGTCCCATTGTGACGTCATACGCTGAAGACCTTCAAGAAATCAGTTAGAAATGAAATGTTTCAACTTTAAAACCTCTAACTTAAAAAATATAAGACCAATTTAAATCAAACTTGCTAGAAACAGTCGTCGCGAGAGTAGTGATTAAGGTGGCACAGAAATTGTGGCGCTATGGTTTACCGTTTTGGCAAAATCACAGAAATACATATATTTACATACGGATATATATGCATATATATATACAAGATCTGAGTTTTAGTAGTATAATAAAATTATATATATATATATATATATATATAAATAGATATAGAAAGATAGATAGACAGACAGACAGATTGATTTTCATGCAATAATTGCTGTACCTATATGATTCCCCAGTCACCACAAAGTGAACTGCTGGAGGAATTACCTTTGCAAATGCTGCGACCTGAATTCCTCCAGCTGTTGGTTTTTCGTTCAGGATTCCAGAATCTACTCTGTCATATTATTCCCTGATGATACTTGTTTCACTAAGCCTGGCTCATTTTCTCAAACCAAGTTCAGAGATACTGGCTTCATTGCTAGATAAGAAATGCGCTAATCAATAAAGGTTTCAAAAGATGGGCACAAAATGCTGGAGTGACTCATCGGGGCAGGCAGCCTCTGGATATGAAGGGATGGGTGACGATTTGGGTCGGGACCAGACTGAGAGTCGGGAGAGGGAGCACAGATATGGAAGGGTACAGTGTGAAAATTAGAAATCTAAGGGGACGAAGCTTAAGGAAAATGTAGAATAGACCATTGTTAGCTAGAGGAAGGTGAGAACAAAGCACACAAAGATAAAATTTAATCAGAGGGACAGTCAGACTGGTCGGAAAACTAGGATGGGGGAGGAATGGAGAGAGAAACTCCTGTTTCCATCCCAGTCCATGTTTAGATTGTTGACCTCTGCCATTTTCTTTGTTGCTTTTTCCTCATCTGCAATTTCCTTACAAAACTTTGGCTTAATATTGTTCTCTTATGCATATAGAATAGTTCCTGTTGTGTTCAAATGGATAAATCCTGTCCTCAATTATTCCAGAAATCTCCCAATAGAGCAGTAGAGCTGTTGCGTCATAGCACCAGAGACCCAAGTTTGATCCTGTCTAAGGGAGAATTACAAAATAAGTAGTAATGTTCACCTGTATATAGAGAATGTGCCATGTATAGATGATGTTTCTCCTGACTACATTGTCTAGCAGTGTGACAGGTTTCCTAAGCAAGCATATTGTGCAACTTGGAGAGAAACCTGTAGGTGGTGTAGTCACGGACCTGCTGTTATCCTTTTTGGTGTTAACGTTTACTTGTTTTGGAGATGTAACCACGAGGAGTAGCTACAGTGTATTTTGGAGCTACTTTGTACTGGTTTGGGAGCAAATGCATGTTCAAGGTTGTAGATAAGCTGTCAATTAAGTGGACTGTTTTAATTAGATGCTGTCAAGTTTCATGACTGTTGGTGGAGTCTGACAAGTGGTTGAAAGCTGGTGGAAAGGCTTTGGAATGTCAGGATGTTAGTTAGTAATAGCAGAATAATCAGCCTCTGACCTATTCATATAGTCACAGTATTAATGTAGCTGGTCTACTTCAGTTTATGATTACTCATGATTCTCCAGGATGTTGATGGTGGGTTATTTGGAAATGGTAATGTCACTACTGTCAAGGGTAGGTGAACAGGGTCTTATTTTATCAGGGTTGGTCATTGCCTGGCACATTTGTGCCACAAACATAGTATACTGCTTATCAGCCCATGCCTGAATGTTGTCTTAAGAATTTTTGCATGCTGGTATAGTGTTTCATGTGCTAGGAGTTGCAAATTGATTTGTTCATTGTGCAAATCATCAACAAGCACCCCTGCTTCTGATCTTGCAATATAAGGAAGTAGCTAAGATAGTTGGGTGTAGGCCAATAAACTCCTAGAGCCATGTCCTGGCACTGATGATTGATTCCAAATGTTGCAGTGATGGACAATTAAAAGCCTATTGAAAAAAGGTTCTGTAAGAGGACAACCCTATCCTTAACAATGACCGCGTCTATTAACTTTGATTTTATTTGATTGTAGGAAAAAATGAACTTGTGGAGTCCAGCCAAATTTATATTTGGATCAAAGACTTTATAACAAAAGAATAAACCGAGTGGTTTATTGGGCATCTTGATCAACCCCCATAGCATTAAAATTTCAATTACAATTGAATTGGTTACAGCACTTGATTTTGAAAGTAAGGCATTGACTGCAACAGCTGTCTTTATTTGATAACAATGTGTTATCAAAATCAGTGGGTGATGTACATATCTTCCGTCAAATGTTTTTTTTACAGGACAAATTTGATAGAACAGTGTTACCTGGGGAAATTTATCCTATCTGAAAATATTTTTAGACTGTCTTTGGGATGAGGAACTTACTGTCACAAACTTTTGACTCTTCCAGGGCTGTGCCTGTCTGATGATGTGACAGCCCAACTTGAAGAACTGATGATGGAGGGTCTATTAATGCAGGTCACGCTACCCGAGATGCAACACATTTACCAGATCGTATGGCTAACTCAGTCCCCTGTAGTAGAAGATCACCAGCAACAATCTGAACGACTGAGCTATGAACCATTGGAGGTTATGCAATGTCTTACGGAGGCCTGTGATACTTCTACAGCTGAGGTATGGAACTGCAAACATTTGCAGCAGAAATATGTTGGAGAAATTGACTTACATTTACTTCCAAAGCATACATGCTTGGATATGTATCTATTTACAACTATTTTGAATATTTTTGTGTAATAATAGCTATGGCTGCTGCAGTGTACAAGGAGCATGCAAGATTCAACAGTAACTCAATAATATTGTCTATTTTGCTTTTGCCTGTCTTTGATTAATTATGTATCAACACAATGTAAACTGAAGGAGCTGGTATTCGGAGCTACGAAAGTTGAGCAGAACTTTGATAGTGGTGTACAAGATAATACATCTATATTATTCATAGATATATAAGTAACAAAGGTAAATGGAAAGAAGCTGTTTTGAATAACCTATTGCAAGCAAATGATTTGGGGGTTGTGATAAAGTCGTTTATGTTGGAATACGTCTTTTAAATGAAAGGTAGATGGACACTTAATGAAAGAAAATTTGGGGGTTAATGGCAAAATGTGAGAGAATGGGTTTGATATAATTGGTTTTCAAAGAACTAGTGAAGACTTGATGAGCCAAGCAGCTCCTGTACTATGAGAATGCGCTTGTATATTTTGCCAACGCCAGGTATAATGTACCAGCATAATTTCTATTTGCTTCCAACAGTTTGTTTACTTAAATATTCCTCATTGAAGGGCATTTTCACTTGCTATGCACACTTGCACCATGACCAACTCTCTACACCCCCCCCACCCCACACCCACCTTTGCGGTCAGTGAGAACATGCAAACCGCACTTGATGTCAGGATCAAACCCAGTTCTCTAGTCCATCAATCTGAGGTCAGTGTCTCCCATGGATCCCCTGATGGATGTTTCTTTGCACCACTTTGAACACATGAGACACGGAGGATTCTAAAGCCAGAGTGCATAGGCTCAAGGCGAGAGACCCAAGAAGGACCCCAGGGGAACTCTTTGCCCAAAGATTAGACCGCATCTGGAAAGAGCTACCAGAGGAAGCTGCAGAACCATATGCAATTATGACTTTTAAAAGATTTTGCGTGAATAGGTCATCGGCCAAATGCAGGCAAATGGGACCAACCCAGTATGCCAACCTGGTCGGAATAGACCAGGTGGGTGTGAAGGGTCCATTGCTACGCTGAACAGCTCCCTGACTCGACAACACTTAATTCATTAACTCCTGTGCCTTTGCTGCTGTTGGGCAGCCCCCATGCTTGACTGTGATTCTCGGTGAAGACCCTACCCAAGTACCGAACTTCCCTGAAGCCTACTCAAACCCCCCAATATCTCTCATTCAGGGAAATGACAGCAGATGGTCCTTTTGCCTATCTGAGACAGTAATCTGTCTGTTCTGTTTCAGGGTGAAGATTTCTGTTTTAAACCAGTGAAAAGAGAAGGAAACTGTGAAAGAAAAAAGAGACGAATTGAAAAAGATGGCTCAATGGGTGAAAAGAGAGAAAAATTCAAAAAATTAAGCAACCCTAAACAAAGAGGTCTCAAATTAACCCAAGAAAAATCAAAAGATCTGAGTTTTGGAAGTCTAGAGGCAGACGAGTGTTTTGAATTTCTGCACCCAACAGAAGAATCATTGGTGATAATGGAATCTTCATATTCTGAGCTAGAGGACTCTGAAGATGAGGATGCAATCTGCCCTGCGGAAAGCTGCCAACAGCCAGAGGGGGATGAGGTCAGTATTCAGTTTTTTCAGCTTTTGCAGGCACATGGCGGCACGGTAGCGCAGCGGTAGAGTTGCTGCTTTACAGCGAATGCAGCGCCGGAGACTCAGGTTCGATCCTGACTACGGGTGCTGCACTGTAAGGAGTTTGTACGTTCTCCCCGTGACCTGCGTGGGTTTTCTCCGAGATCTTCGGTTTCCTCCCACACTCCAAAGACGTACAGGTATGTAGGTTAATTGGCTGGGTAAATGTAAAAATTGTCCCTAGTGGGTGTAGGATAGTGTTAATGTACGGGGATCGCTGGGCGGCACGGACTTGGTGGGCCGAAAAGGCCTGTTTCCGGCTGTATATATATGATATGATATGATGATATGATATGGTGACTAAATGTTTTGCTGGGAACGGTATACTGAGGAAAATGAGGTACAGAAGCATAGTTAAAGTGTAAATTTGTTTTAATCCAAGATTAAATTTAAGAAGTTCATAGAGCTGATGCCTGGGTTGTAAGGTTTACAAATGAAAATTAAATGCTTAGTGTTTTTAAAAAGAAATCATGAATTTTATTTTTATTTGTAACCTGGAACCCAGACATCAACTCAATTAACTCATTCAAAGATGGCACTTATATATTCTCGTTATGTTTTTCAGTGTCTTTTTTCACCTTTTCTCACCCTACCTTTCCTCATCCTGTTTGCATGTCACATACTTTCAGAGACTTCATCTGGGTGCAAAATGCAAATATGGAGGTTGGACACATAAAACATCACTTTTAAATAAGAACTTTCATTCTCATTAACTGCTTTTGATTTTCCAGTGAGAAGAAGAAAAAGAAACTGAAAAGTCCCATTTATATCAAAAAATGGAGATGTGCGATTGTGACCCCAGGGCAAAATAAAGACCGTTTGATGTTTCTGGTTGCTGGAAGAGAATTTAGAAGCCAGTAACAGATCATTACGTAGAGAAATGAATATTATGTAATAGGATTCAATGTAAAATTTGAAAAAACTAATTTAAGAGTTTAACTTGGTGTTGAACTGATAAAAGGCTCACTGTTTGACTTCTGAAAGTTGCGAAAATAATGCATTGGATGCATTGCTGGGTTTTTTTTTCAAGAAAGTGCATTCATGTTCAGCCACAGCTGATCATTTCTGTACTTGCGCATTTATCAGCCATATGAATGACCACTATTGTTTCTGCCTCACAACTATCCTTGAAGAAAGAAAGTGAGTCTGTGCCTGGGGAAATAGTCACACCAACCAAAGCCATGAACCATCAGATACATTGACTCTGAAATACTATCCATCCAACTAATGAAATATGTAATAGTGCTGTTTGGATTCTGGCAGAAAAGTGTCTTTTGCTGCAACAATAATGAAAGAATGCATTGAAAAAATGCCTCAACATCTCAAAATTTAGTGTAAAACATCATCTTAAATTAGAAATCTGTACCCTGTAACTCTGGGTGCAGGTTCCAAAGTTTCTTTGGATTTGAAGTTCATTCTTCCCCTGACACCTTGTTTTAAATTGGATTTCCTTCTAATCCTTCCAAGCACAAGCTACTCCCTATTTCTGTAATGTTCAGCAGCTCTCTAACTTTGCCAAGTTCCGTTAAGATATCTCCTGTGCGTACCTCTGTCAGCACTTCTGATTTAATTGTTCCATTGCTGTTAGTTTTCTGCCACCAAGAATTCACTCCTAAAACATGTCTACACCACTTTTTCCTTAAAAACCTGCTTCTTTGACGTCAAGCCATTAATCATACATCATTGTGTCATTTTGCTTCAATCTTTTGTTTGATAATACCTATGTAGTTTTTGGAACATTTTTTTGCTAAATTAAATAGATATTGCTGTGATTGTTGTGAAGAAATTGTACACACCTTTCTATATCTCTTACAAAATTGAAATGAAGCTCTTGTCCATGTTCAATTTAAATTTTGCTTGCCTCTCCTGGGGCAGAAAAGAGGGCTCACCCATGTGATCTCAGGCAAATTTAAGATGAGTTATTCCCCACCAAAAATTAGCCCTTTTAAGTTTGATCACAAGCGTATGTAAATACATACATTAGTGTAGATATTTTCATGGCAATACCTCAATAAAGGATATGGCTTTGTCTTCACTAAATTCATCTTTGTTCATTAAAATAATGATGTAAATAAAAAATGTAGTTTTGATATGTAGTTGTGGTAAAAGTTTCTTCCTTTTGTGTAGGTTGACTGGGTCCAATGTGATGGTAGCTGCAACCAGTGGTTTCATCAGATCTGTGTTGGCGTGTCCTCAGAAACAGCAGAAAAGGAGGACTATATCTGTGTCAACTGTACTGTAAGAGACCAGATCGACAGGAATCAGATTGGCCAGGGCTAGCCTTGGGCACTATGGTGGCAAATCAAAGATTCCACCAGAAGCAGTGGATTTGATAGCTCTACAACCCACAAATGGTGCTATATCTCTACTCATGGGATCATCTACGAGGACTCTCAAACTTTTTCCACCTTTGTATCTTCTCATTCTTGTATGATCTTTTTGTCTGTTGTTGTGAAAATGTATGATGCTGACTACACCCCAGGGCTCTCTACCCATTATGAAATCTATTGGCTCTTTTTAAATAGTGCATACTTCCTTTACCTCAGTTTGAGATTTCCCTGAAAACATACCCAGGCTCATTGGGTTTTAAGAACCTGTGGTCACCAAAAAATGACTATTTTTTCTTGGGACCCTCTGTTTAGTACAGGCATCTTTATTTTAAAGACAGATTCTGACTTGTTTTGTAGGTTAGTTTTATTTATCTGAGCAATAACAGATTTGTGAGTTAAAGGGCCAGACATGGTTTTCTGAGAGTGTTGGTTATTGTACAGAATGGAGGTGTTTAAGTTCCTGTGGCAAGGGAATATTAGAGATAGACAATGGACCCAGGTCTGTAAACCTACTGCCTACGCTGTACTTTGGCTTTTTTTGGTAGCTTGTATCTAATGTTAAAGTCTCCTTTGTGAAATAAACCTTTGGTTACAAATGAGCATTTTAGACTGTAATTTGTTATGCACCAATTTCTGAACCAGGGACGGTCTTTCACAATTTTTGCATCAACCTGGTAGAGACTAAGTGGCTTTGTTTCATCGCTTTCTTCAGATCTCAGTGAAACCTTCACTGTAGAGTGGATGTGGAACTGTGTACGGGATATTGTTGAACTTTTGGAGGGTATTAGCAGAAAATTAGGAACAGGTCACTGTTGGTCTATTCTGTCACATGGCAGAGGTGGAATTAGAATATTGGAAAAAGATCGTTTGTGTTTTGTTTCTGTCATTCATACGGAGATGGCTGATTTGTGATCTAACTCCCTTTCACACTTTCTTACCTTTTGCTTAACAATAAGCTATAAATCTTAGATTTAAAATTAATAATTTATTGAGGATTAATTTGCCTTTTGTAGAAATCTACATTTCTTAGCCTTTGACGATTTATATACCTATCTAGTATATTTTAACAATGCTGAGGCTCCTGGAGACCCTTTGCACCTCCACCGATTTGAGTTTTTCATATTTAGACCCTCCATTCTATTCCATTCTAAAAATAATCTTGCATTTGGCTCACATTGACTTTGTATTCACTCAACCAAATAATCATCCAAATATCTAGAAGTTACCCAGAGATTTCCCTACCAAATAGCAAATTTAGGGCTTCCATATTTATGTAGAAGTCTCAAAGTGGCTTTTCAATAATTAGTTCATAGTATGAACCACACAAAGGCTGGCAGAGTAGTGCAACGTTTTTTGATTGAAAAATGCACATTTTAAAGTTGCGACAGTTTGGCGTCAATTTATATGGGACATCCACACAAGTAACCTGTGGCAGGAAAGTCTTGCATTCATTCACTGACGTGGAAGTGCCACAAGGAGCAAAGGTGAGTTTTAGCTAATTTACATTTTATTTGAATTGTTGTAATTTACATAAATCATTTTAATTGATTTTGGGCTTTTAAACATTTGATATTTATCTTTTGTTTTTAATAGTGTAAATAAAATGCTTTTAAATATCAGACATTCGGATCATACTTTTAGCAGTTGGTGAATCCAGAGAATTCTGGATTAGTAGGTTTTTTAAGCAGAAACTGGCCCTAAACTTAATGAGAAACATTTTTAAAGTACTGTTAGTCTGTCTGACACTTTATTCAGTGGCTGGTTTCTTGTTGATTCTATATCCATAAGTTCTCAATCCAGAAATTCACTAGCTTTTCAATCATGAGTAATCTGTTTATCCAAATCTATGTGAATGTTATTACTTCGTATTTGTTGAATAGCTGTATTAATTGACCTACCACTTCACACCTGGTACAGGGTATCAGTACACAACTCTCATTTTTCTATTGCTCCTGTCCTATGCAAATTTTCCTAAGATCCTGGTGTTTGCTTTATTGACTGGGAGGCAGTTTGGCATTTGTTGTGGATTTTCATATGGTAGAGTGGAAGATAAGCAAGCTCCCAGTTTCCAATTCACCACTTGGTGCTCCTGAAGATTTTTTGGATATATAGATAAACTGGTAAAGTACAATAGTGCAGCAGCCTCGAAGAAAGGCTGGGACGAAACCATCAAGTGCAATATACATTTAATTTCCAGCCCATCAGTAGAATTACGTTTTTAAACTGAATCAAATTTGATCAGATTTTTTGAATTCACAGAATTTTAATATTGCTGATTAAACTACTGTCTGAGTTTGACATAAATGTTATGATACTGATGAATCCAAAAGCTCTAAACTGGTTAATTAGCGTCAAACCTGATTTTTTGCAATGAAAACGCAGCAAATGAATCAAAGGCTAAACAAAATAATTTTGAAAAGAATAACCAGACAAATGTAATAGCCTTGTAAAGTTGGTAAACAGTCCTCAATCCAAAATGATACAGCGACTAAATGGTTGACTTGGTTTGAAAGGATATTTACACAGAATTGATGTGAAATAGTATTTCTTCAGAATTTTAAATATATAAATATAGCAAAGTAATTGAAAAATATTGACACATTAAATATATATGATTCTTTTCCTGAAACCAAGATTACACTGAGATTAGTAAGTAAGCATGGAATGCAAAGCTAAGCTCTTTGAATGACTCGAGTATCTTCTGCCAATGACTGTTTGAAGTATGGCAGATGTTAAACAACTTACGATCAGCTCTATGGGGCACTGGGGAGGAAGGATAAAGTTAATACTGTTGCAACTGATTCATCAGTAGCAACCCCTTCTGAGTGCACATGTGTGCAGCTGGGCAATGCTTGTTGGATTTCACTACAATGGATCCTAATCCAACTCCCTGTGAGCAATTATTGTTGGCATCACATCACTAGTGACTTGGATTAGTGTGTCTCAATGACCCTGTGACCCCAGCTGTCAGCGAAGTGCACTGAAAACATAGATTTGCACAGCAGCAAACACCATGATCCAATTAAAAAAATTGTAAATGGAGTGAACAGATCTGTGATTTGGATCAAAGTGCAGTGAGAATCTTAACTGCGCCTAACATATACCAATCCAACCTGTGAATATTACTGTGGAGAAAAAAATGGAAATACTCATGTCCAGTTCAAAATTCCAACTTTGTAAATTATGGAAGATTGCTCAAATAAATTATGGAAGATTAGTCAATTCCTTTTCTCCAAAGATCCAGCATTTTCTGTCTATCACAAATGTATTGGCCTTGAGACAGGGGAACCAGTGAGACATGCTTTGAGAAAGAAGGATGAGTGTACCAGAAGGGTTGGTGGTATAAAGTGAAGGATGTTGGAGGAATGGCCCTGAGAGGTAAGGTAAAGGAATAGGTTTTTGAGGGCATGACAAAGATACCTTCGAATGGTTAACAAAGAAACGATCTTTGAGAATGAGATACGATAATGGATGTCCTTAGACATGGTCTTCTAGAGAGGGGTACGCATCAGCATCACTTTCCAAGCCAACTCTCCCAATAACGAGGCCCTCGTTACATTCTGGCCTCTAGGGCAGGTCACGTAATTCACATATTTTCAAACAATTCTATTCTGTCATTGGCGAATACCAGACAAACACAAAAAAAATTCAAGGATATTCTCAAAGCCGCCATGGAAAATATATGCCACATCCTCATTGACACCTGGGAATCTCTGACTAACCCAATGTGGAGAAGAAACAGTGTGGATAGCATTGAGACCCTTGGGTCCGTGTGTTAGGAACACAGCTCAGTGTAAACAACAGCAGTAGCACACCACTTCCTAAACTGCCTACCCAGTAGTCACTGGTTCCATCAGGCACCTTCTGGGCCATTTGTGGCATAGTCTGCAGATTCCACAATAGCCCATCAATCACATTGGGATCCAAATAATCAGAATGTTTAATATTATGAAACATGACAGGCATCTCTTAAAAATTCAAGGAAATTACTAGTAAAAATGAAGTATTAATTTTGCCCACACAATTAAAACCTAATTTGGTATCTGCATTAGACTACAACACTAATGGGAGAGTAAAGAGCGCATACATGGATCAATCGTGATTGAGGAGATGGTGTTCAGATTCTACCTGCTCTGAATCCTGCCATCCACGTGATCTTTTTTCTTAATCTGCAATGAATCATGTTAATAGCCTATATGTTGCTAGTATAGCAATATGCATTAAAAGCAAAAACTGAAAATGGTAGAAATTGAAAATGAGAGCATGTTCTTTTCTGACAGTTTCCATCTATCAGCCTTAAGTTTTCTTAATAAAATCTTCAGTTCTCATTTGATTATTTTCCCAATTAATTCCAGTGAATGAATAAACATAATCGTGAGTAGTTAACTTTATTTTATACATGCTTTGTTCTGGATTTTAAAATAACATGTATATCATTGATCTTTCTCATATCTATAATTATTTTTGTACTTTAGTAACAGGAGAGGAATGGATGTAACCATGTTTCCAATAGTGGGACTAACTTTTCCCGGGACTGTGAATTGCAAGTCTGAGCAAATGATGTCCAAATGTCAGTGCAATGTGTTTTGTATTACTACAAGCAGGTTCAACCTATTTTCCCTTCATTCCTGTATTCTCCAATTTTCTGTGCTGTGGCCTGTACTTTAAAAAAAAAAAATCCCATTAATGGTTACAGGCAATGCAGTAGGAGTGTTACCATTCCACCCTTTACACAGACTCTAGAAAAATGTTATTATAATAGTCATGAAGAGAGACGGCGCAGAACCAGGCCCTTTGGCCCAATGATTCTATGCTAATTACCCACTAATATTGCTGATATTAATCCCAGTTTTTATTCTCCCTGCATTCTCATAAACTCGCCCAGATTCTACCATGCAGTGACACACTGGGGGCTATTCAAAGTGGCCAATTAAATTTCCAACCCATAGGTCAAGATGTAGGAGAAAAGCAGAGCATTCAGCGATTGCCTATGCAATGAGACGGGGCAAATGTGTGACGTGAGGCAGCGGCTCTACTAGCTGCGTCAATGGAGAGTACAAGGTCAGGAATTCAATCACAATGCTTTGATGTAAAATTAACCCAAAATAAATGGATTTTGCAGCTATTGCCATGTTGAATCAAAACCCAAGCCTGTGGCTACCCTTCCAACTCCTGCCATGGAGAGGAGGAGAGACTCGTACATTTCTCAGATAGAGATTGTATCACAAATCTGAATATTGAACTGAAAACAAACTGCTGGAGTAATTCAGCAGGTCAGGCAGCATCTGTGGAGGGAAATGAACAAATGATGTTTCTGCTCTGGACTGATGTGGGAGGAATTGTGTTTTCTGCTCAAGTTCTGAGCATCCACAGTCTCTTGTGTCTATTAACATAACATTAAATTAACAGGTTTTGTCAAATAAAAAAATAAAGTTTATTTCTCCAAGTAATTATTTTCAGTATGTTACTCTGCATCCACCAAAGCCCTTTTTCCAATTTTAATGAAAATTTAATTCCTTCATGCCTTTTGTAAAAAAAATTCTCTTAAGTTTAATTTGTCATCTCAAATCTAAATCAGAATTCTTGTTTTGTTTTCATGTATTTCCCCCCCCCTCAATAATAGTCATATACTTTCAAAGCTGTTTGAAAGTTCTTTAAAGAGGAAATCGATTGCAGATCTGCATAAAGTAGTATAAGAAAATAACTGCAGATGCTGGTACAAATCGAAGGTATTTATTCACAAAATGCTGGAGTAACTCAGCAGGTCAGGCAGTATCTCGGGAGAGAAGGAATGGGTGACGTTTAAGGTCTCGACCCTAAACGTCACCCATTCCTTCTCTCCCGAGATGCTACCTGACCTGCTGAGTTACTCCAGCATTTTGTGAATAAATACCGCAGATCTGCATAAAAACGAAATGGTTTATTTATATCAATTCATAGTTTCTTGTTGGCAATAATGGACAACTACCAAGTTAAAATTAAGGAACATAATCATAATATCAGGAAGTGTTGTTTTGCTAATTTCAGAATTATGATCAAAGAAAAATTGTTATGAAAAGGAAACATTTTGATCATTCATAAATACATTCAGATGTCGTAGTCTTTCATTGTTTTCAAAAAATTAGTAATTAGGAATTTAGTTGCAGAATTTTTATTTGCTGGAACCATTTATTTTCCACTCTTACCATTATTAGTAAAGCATCACATCACCATATAAGGCACAATGTCAGTCATGCTGTGTATGATAAATCATATGGCTAATAGACAATGAGTTAGCCTATTGAGCTAGTTGATATGTACTGACACATTTCTGAAAATTCAATAATCTCTTTCCTTTACTGCAAGTAGTGTAAAATCTGTAATTGCCCAAAGATTGCTTTTCATTTCTGTGGCTCACTGGGTTTTTCTTTGAATTGAGATTGGATTTCAAAAGGTACACTCAATTGGTAATTTCACTCAATAAATATGGGTTGCTATCAGGGCTGAACTGGAAGTGCTACTTTCTTTCATGTACTTTTCCCAAATATGTTAAGCATTTTATCAGAAAGAATCAAAAGTCAGACAGGAGAGATCATTTGTAAATGTTTTAATTTTTTTTAAGGGTCATTAGTTTAATTTAAATTCCAACTGATAAATTTGTTTTGTTTTTGAAGTTTCCAATCTAATATCTCATTAGCACCCACTCAATCTACTCTCAATTATAAGGAAAAATGATGAATGTTTGAACAGTGCTGTCAGAATGTGTGTGTTCAACAAAACTAACATATCAATGTAGGTTAGACAAGACCTTCGGATCCAGATCTCATCGCTCTTGTGTAAATGTGGACAAGAGAGCTCAATTTTAAAAGTTAGAGCAACTGTTCTTGATAAGTAGCCATTATGTAACCAAATATGGCATCGAGGTGCCCTGGTAAAACTGATGTAAATGGGCATTAAAGTAAAACACTTCAATAGCTGGAGTCATACATCACACAAAGAAAGATTGGTGTGGCTGTAGGTCAATCATTCCAGCCTCAGGATGTCACCATGAGTTCCATGACATTGATCTAGGCCCACCTGTCTTCATCTGCTGCATCAATTATGTATCTCACATTATGTGGTCAGATGTGAGGATGTTTTCTGATGATTGCAAAGTTATCAATTTGATACACAGTTCCTTCGTAAATGAAACAGTCTTGTATGCAACAAGAGTAAGGCAACATTTAGCCATGCGCTGCTAATTGACAAGTTAAAATGTTCATGCCACAAAAGTTCCAGGTAATGACCATTTAGAACAAAGGAATTCTAACCACATACCAGTGTGGGCCTTGATGAGACTGCACCATTAACCAGAAGCTCAACTAAACCAGCCGCATTGATACCCTGGCTGCAAGAATGGGTCAGGGCCTTACGTATGTTAAGGGAAAGGGGATAACCAGTGAGAGATGAGGGCCCCCCCAAAAAGCATCTTTGCGTGAAGTGACAGGAGATAGGGAGGGTCCTCAGCAAATATTTTTCCTCTGAATTTACTATGGAGAAAGACATGAAGATTGGGGAACTTGGGACAGGTGATGGAAATGTTTTGAGGATTCTATATTTTACGATCGAGGACGTGATGGTCGTCCTTAGGTGTATGAAGATAGATCAATCTCTCGGGCCTGATCAGATATATCTGAGGACTGTGAGGGAAGCTAGAGAAGAAATTGCACAAGCCCTGGCTAAGATAAACAAATCATTATTAAACATGACTGAGGTGGCAAAAGACTGGTGTGGTGAATGCTGTGCCTCCATTTAAGAAGGTCTGCAAGGAAAAGCCTAGTAACTACACCATTGAGACAAACATCTCTGGTAGGCAAGTTACCGGAGAGGATTCTGAGGAAAAAGATATATATGCATTTGGATAGATGGCTGATTAGGGATAGTCAGCGTGGTTTTGTATGCGGGGATTTTTTTTTTTGGGGGGATACAGCATGGAAACAGGCCCTTCAGTCCGAGTCCATGCTGACCAATAATCAATTCTGCTAGTGCTATGCTATTCCCCTTTCTCATCCACTCCCTACATACTATGGGCAATTTATAGATGCAAATAAAACCTACAAACTCGCACATCACATTTTCAGAGTAGAGGCCTGTGATTGTATGCCTCAGGGATTGGTGCTGTGCCAATTGCTGTTTGTGGTTTATATCAACAATATGGAGGAATACACTAATCAGCCAAAACATTATGACCACCTGCGTAATATGCTGTTGGCCCTCTGTGTGCCGCCAAAAGGGCGCCGACCCGCCGAGGCATGGTCTCTACAAGACCCCTGAAGGTGTCCTGTGGTATCTGGCACCAAAACATTAGCAGCAGATCCTTCAAGTCCTGTAAGTTGCGAGGTGGAGCCGCCGTGGATCGGACTTGTCGATCCAGCACATCCCACAGATGCTCAATCGGATTGCTGGAGAATTTGGAGGCCAGGACAACACCGTGAACACTTCATGTTCCTCAAACCATTCCCGAACAATGTGCAGTGTGGCAGTGTGCATTAACCTGCTGAAAGAGGCCACTGCCATCAGGAAATAGCATTGCCATGAAGGGGTGTACCTGCAACGATGTTTAGGTAGGTGACACGTGTCAAATTGACATCCGCATGAATGGCCGGATCCAAGGTTTCCCAGCAGAACATTTCCCAGAGTATCACAATCCCTCCACCGGCTTGTCGTCTTCCCACTGTCGGTTCGGACCAGACGGGATGCCTTCGTTACCCTCGCGCATCGATGAGCCTTGGGCGCCCAACACCTTGTCGCCGGTTTGTGGTTTGCCCCTCCTCGGACCACTGTCGGTACCATTGCTCACTGGGAGCACCCCACAAGCCTTGCCGTTTCAGAGATGCTCTGACCCTGTCATCTGGCCATAACAATTCAAAGTCGCTCAAGTTTTTACTTCTGCCCATTTCTCATGCATGCAACACATCAACTTCAAGAACTGACTTCACTTGCTACTTAATATATCCCACTCCTTGACAGGTGCCATTGTAACAAGTTAACCAATGTTATTCACTTAACCTGTCAGTGGTCATAATGTTTTGGTTGACCTGTATATGTAGAAGGCATGATTAGTAAGTTTGTAGATGACACTAAAGTCTGGTATCGTAGATAGTGAAGCTGGTTATCAAAAATTGCAGCATGATCTATATCGGCTGGGCAAGTGGGCGGAAGAATGGTTGATAGAGTTCAACACAGATATGTGTGAGATGCTGCATTTAGGTAAGTCAAACCAGGGCAGAACCTTCACAGTGAATGGCAGGGCCCTGGAAAGTGTTTTGGAGGAGAGGGATATAGGAGTACAAGTACACAGTTCCCTGAAAATGGCATTATGGTAGATAGGGTGGTCAAAAAAGGCTTTCGATACATTGGCCTTCCGCAGTCAGAGTATTGAATATAGAAGTTGAAACATTATGCTACAGTTGTACAACGCATTGGTGAGACTGCGTTTGGAGTGTTCGTTTTGGACACCGATAGGAAGGATGTCATTAAACTGGAAAGAGTGCAGAGAAGAGTTGTGAGGATGTTGCCAGGACTCAAGGGTCTGAACTACAGGGAGTTGACAGGACTTTATTCCTTGGAGTGAAGGAGGCTGAAGGGTGTATTCCCCTCTCATGAAGGAAATAAATAGAGTGAAGGCAGAGTCTTGTATCCAGGATTTGGAAATCAAGAACCAGAAGACATTGAGTTAAGGTGGGGAGGAAATATTTGAGAGGAACCTGAGGGACAGCTTTTTCACACAGGGGGGTGGGTATATGGAACGAGCTACCAGAGGATGAAGTTGAGGGATGTACTATAACTTTGGAACAGGTACATGAACAGGAACAGTGTAGATGGATATGCGTCAAACATGGGCAGCTGAGATTAGCATAGATGAGACATCTTTTAATTAAAAAATAATAATAATTTAATTTTAATTTTATTTGTCATATGTAGGTTGGCACAGGGTCAACGGTACAATGAAATGTATTTGACAAGACAACGGGTCATCTCAGCAGTAATATTCCAAGGATAAATATGATAAAAAAGACATTAGTAAGATAAAAAGACAATATTAAAATAATCAACATATATGATGTGAAATGTGTTTGAGTTCAGAAGCCTGATGGTAGAAACTGTTCTTAAGTCTGGTGGTACATGCAGCCATACTCCTGTATCGTCTGCCTGACGGTAACAAGCAGAACAGCCTGCGTGCTGGGTGGCTGTGGTCCTTGATGGTGCTGCGTGCCTTCCGCAGGCACTGCCGGTAGAAAATGTCCTGAATGGCCGGGAGACAGTTGCCAGTGATGTGCTGTGCCGTCTTCACCACTCTCTGTAGTGATTTGTGGCTGTGGGCAGAACAGTTCCCGTACCAGACTGTAATGCAGCCCGTCAGCAGGCTCTCAATGGTGCATCTGTAGAAGTTTGTGAGGATGCTGGCGTTCATGCCAAACTTCCTCAGTCTTCTCAGGAAAAAGAGCCGCTGGCTCTTGAGTCCGTGTGCAGTGTCCAGGAAAGGTCCTCAGTGATGTGCACACCGAGGAACTTAAAGCTGCTGACCCTTTCAATCTCAGCATCTTGATCGGCATGGATAATCTAGGCTGAAGGGCCAGTTTCCGTGGTATTTGACTCTGTGATTGGGTTTCTTGCAGTGAATAACTAATGTGTTGATAACCCCAGACCTTTGCTATTTGGAAAGGAGTGTCTTGCCTCATGTGTCTGGGTGTACTGCCAATATCTTTCAGGATTTGGCACCAATTGGACAATGCTGTTCAACTGATCCATGGCTATTAACTTCCCTAAACATTCATTCGCTGCAATCTGCCTCTGGTGTAGAATATCTGCAAAATGCACTGAGGTTGCTCACCTGGTTACTCTCATAATTTCTACCACCAAGAAGGACAAGAGCCGCACCGCATGGGAGGTCCACCACTTGTAGGTTCCCCTCCACTGATGGCAGTACTCCTATTGTGCTGGTTGCCAGGGGTGATTTGAGAATTTAGATCCCGCATTGATGAAAAAGTGATACATTTCCAGGGCAACATATTGTGCATAATATCTTGCCCTGGAAATGTATCACATTTTTTCATCAATGCTGGATCTAAATTCTCAAATCCCCCCTGGCAACCAGCACAATGGGAGTACTGCCATCAGTAGGACTGCAGCAGTTTAAGGTGGTGGCTCAAAACCATCTTGGGGTAATTAAGGATGGACAATAAACACTGCGGTTGTCAGCATTTATTAAAGTAGTTCCTGAAAATAATTAATTAAAAAAGAAACACAACAGAGATGGCAATGATAACTGTTGAAAGCGCAGATTGAGGAAGGGAGAATGGCTAGATAGTAATAATGACAGAAATCAAGAAGCACATCTGCGCCCTCCTTCCTCGCAACATGGATCCACTACAGTTCGCATACCGTCCAAACAGGTCCACGGATGATGCGGTCTCCCAGGTTCTGCACACCGCTCTCTCTCATCTGGACAGCCAGGGGGGCTACGTGAGGATGCTGTTCATTGACTTTAGTTCAGCATTCAACACAATAGTCCCCAGCAGACTGGTTGAGAAGCTGCTGGAACTGGGGCTTACCACCCCTCTGTGTGCCTGGGTCCTGGACTTTCTCACCGCCAGGCCCCAAGTGGTCAGGATGGGGGAACACACATCTAGCTCCCTCACCCTGAACATAGGATCCCCCAGGGTTGCGTCCTTAGCCCCCTACTGTACTCCCTGTACACACATGACTGTGGGGCCAGGATCAGCTCAAACTCCATCATCAAGTTTGCTGATGACACTGTGGTGGTGGGCCGGATCTCCAACAACGATGAGAAGGCCTACAGGGAGGAGGTGGCTGATCTGGCACTCTGGTGTCAGGACAATAGCCTCCTCTTGAATGTCACTAAAACGAAGGAGCTGATTGTGGACTTCAGAAGGACTAAACATCCAAGGACGTACACGCCACTGGAGATAAATGGGTCTACTGTGGATAGGGTGAGCAGTTTTAAATACTTGGGAGTCCGCATCACAGAGGATCTGACGTGGGCAACGCACATTGCCGCACTGGTGGGTAAGGCAAAGCAGCGCCTTTACCACCTTAGACAACTGAGGAAATTCAGAGTGTCTCTGAGGATCCTTCATTGCTTCTACTCTGGGGCTGTAGAGAGCATCCTGTCCGGCAACATTACAGTCTTGTTTTGGAACAGCTCTGCCCAGGACAGGATGGCCCTGCAGAGAGTAGTGCGTTCGGCAGAACGCACCATGGGAACTACACTCGTCCCCCTGCAGGACCTATACATCAGGAGGTGCAGATCCAGAGCAAGCAAGATCATGAGGGACCCCTGCCACCCCAGTAATGGACTGTTCCAGATGCTACGATCAGGCAAACGCCCCCGCTGTCACGCTGTGAAAACGGAGAGGATGAGACGGAGTTTCTTCCCACAGGCCATCAGGACTGTCAACTTTTATAACTCCAGAGACTAAATTTTTGTCTACACTATAGTAACTTATTAACTTATTTATATGCTCAATAGTCAATAGTCAATAGTCGTTTATTTGTCACATACACATAAATGTGTAGTGAAATGAAACATTACCCACAGTTGAAACACTAAGACCAATAAGATTAATCAATAAAAATGCAATAACACATACAGTCATACACTAACACCAAACAAAAGAAACATCCATCACAGTGAGTCTCCTCCAGTCCCTTCTCACTGTGATGGAAGGCCACAATGTCTTTTTCTCTTCCCTGCCGTCTTCTCCTGCGGTCAGGCTGTTGGAGTTGCCACGTCGGGGCGGTCGGGGCTCCCGACATTGAAGCCCCCGCTGGGCGGTGAAAACCCCGCGGCCTATTCCAGGCCGCGCCGGACGGTGAAAGGTCCGCGGCGGGCCGACCCAAGCCCCGCGATTCGGGGCGGGCGAAGACGCTGTCGCTGCCGCTGCCGGGGCTCCCGATGTCGGCCCCCACCCAGGCAGGGGCCTGCGGAGACGAGTCGCAGCCGCTCCCACAGCATCCGCAGGCAGCCAGCGCCGCAGTTGGTGAGTCCGGGCCGCGAGCTCTGCGAACCAGAGCCCCAGGTTGTCCCAGGTGCATGGCCGGTGGTAGGCCGCAGCGGGAACGGAGACACGACACAGAAACAAAGGTTGCGTCTCCGTTCGGGAGAGGTAACTGTAATTCTTTTTTGTGCACAATCCGCAGGCATTGCCACTTTCATTTCACTGCACATCGTGTATGTGTATGTGACAAATAAATTTGACTTGACTTGACTTGACTTGAGATGCTGGAATCTAGAACAAAAAACAATCCAAGAAGCAGAAGATAGGCACAAAACGCTGGAGTAACTCAGCGGGCCAGACAGCATCTCTGGAGAGAAGGAATGAGTGATGTTTCGGGTCGAGACCCTTCTTCAGACTAGTTAGGGATAAGGGAAACGAGATATATAGACTGATGTGGAGAGATAAAGAACAATGAATGAAAAATATGCAAAAACGAAACAATGATCAAGGAAACAGGCTTGATCAATGATCAAGGAAAATTGTAAGCTGTTTGTAGGGTGAAAATGAGAAGCTAGTGTGACTTGGGTGGGGGAGGGATAGAGAGAGAGGGAATGCTGGGCTACCTGAAATGAGAGAAATCAATATTCATACCATTGGGCTGTAAGCTGCCCAAGTGAAATATGACGTGCTGTTCCTCCAATTTGCATTGAGCCTCACTTTAACAATGGAGGAGCCGAGGACAGAAAGGTCTGTGTAGGAATGTGAAGGAGAATTAAAGTGTTCAGCAACCGGAGATCAGGTTGGTTCACGTGGGATGAGTGAAGGTGATCTGTGAAACGATCGCCCAGTCTGCGTTTGGTCGCGCCAATGTATAAGAGTCCACATCTTGAACAACGGATACAGTCGATGAGGTTGGAGGAGGTGCAAGTGAACCTCTGCCTAACCTGAAAGGACTGTCGGGGTCCCTGGACAGTGAAGGGAGGAGGTATAGCGACAGGTGTCGCATCTTCTGCGATTGCAGGGGAAGGTACCTGGGGAGGGAGTGGTTTGGGTGGGAAGGGATGAGTTAAGCAGGGAGTTGCGGAGGGAAAGGTCTCTGCGGAATGGGGTGGAGATGGTAAAATTAGAATTAGAATGCCTTTATTGTCATTGTACGAGCAGTACAACGAAATTAAAAGTGCTACATCTGAAACAGTGCGACATTGCAAATCTTTCAAAAACAATCGCACAAACATAAGAACCAATACAATAAGTACCAATATCAATACAAACCAATAAAAACTAAGATGCTGCATGTAAAAAATGGTATAAAGAAAGTGAAAGTTACATCAAGTCAAGTATTTCCATTCACAGTTCTTGTGGCCCAGGGAAAGAAACTGTTTTTAAGTCGGTTTGGTCTGGTCCTTCGGCTCCTGTAGCGTCTCCCAGAGGGCAGGAGAGCAAACAGTTCATATCCTGGGTGTCAGCTGTCCTTAATTATATTTCTGGCCCTGTTTAGACAACGCGAGCTGGAAATGTCCTTCAGAGAAGGCAGTAGACAGCTGATAATTTTCTCTGCTGTCTTAATAACCTTCTGGAGGGTCTTCTGGTCTGCAGCTGAGCAGCCAGCGTACCACACTATGGTGCAGTATGCCAGTACACTCTCAATGGTGGAGCGGTAGAAGGTCACCAGCAGATTCTCCTTCAGTTTGTTTTTCCGGAGCAGTCTTAAAAAGTGCAGTCTCTGCTGTGACTTTTTAACTACCGCTGTAGTATTTGCAGTCCAGGAGAGGTCCTGGGAGATGGTGGTCCCCAGGAACTTGAACGTGGAGACCCTCTCCACTTCCTCCCCATTTATGAGAAGTGGGGTAGGAACCGCTCTGTGTCTCCTAAAGTCCAGTACCATTTCTTTTGTCTTATTGGTATTCAGTGCTAGGTTGTTTGCCTCGCACCATTTGGACAGAGCACAGACCTCGTCTCTGTATGCAGACTCATCTCCTCCAGTGATCAGACCGACCACAGTTGTGTCGTCTGCAATTTTGATGATTGAATTGGAGGAGTGGATAGGAGTGCAGTCGTGTGTATACAGAGCGTAGAGGAGGGGGCTCAGCACACAACCTAGTGGGGAGCTAGTGCTGAGCGTAATGGTGGAGGAGCTGTGGGGGCCGATCTTGACAGATTGTGGGTGGTTCGATAGGAAGTCTCTTATCCAGGCGTAGATGGATGGGAGAAAACCCAGGTTATTATACAACTTGTCCACTTGTATGCCCGGGATGATCGTATTGAATGCCGAGCTGTAGTCCATGAAGAGCAGTCTTGTGGCTAGTGGTGGAATCCCTTTGGAAGTATTGGAAATTTTGGAAGATTATGTGTTGTATGTGACAGCTGATGTGGTGGAAGGTAAGGACAAGGGGGACTCTGTCTCTGTTGCTACTAGGGGGAAGGGGAGCAAGGGCGGAGCTGCAGGGTACCGAGGAGACACATGTGAGGGCCTCATTTATGATGGGAGAGGGGAACCCCCGTTCCCTAAAGAATGAGGACATCTTGGATGTTCTAGATTTAGAGATACAGCGCGGAAACAGGCCCACCGGGTCTGCGCCGCCCAGCGATTCCCGCACATTAACACTATCCTGCACACACTAGGGACAATTTTTTTTTCCATTTGCCCAGCCAATTAACCTACATACCTGTACGTCTTTGGAGTGTGGGAGGAAACCGAAGATCTCGGAGAAAACCCACGCAGGTCATGGGGAGAACGTACAAACCGTACAGACGGCGCCCGTAGACAGGATCGAACCTGAGTCTCCGGCGCTGCATTTGCTGTAAGGCAGCAACTCTACCGCTGCGCCACCGTGCCGCCCTTGGAACACCTCATCTTGGGCACAAATGCGGAGTAGACGGAGGAATTTGGAGTAGGGAATAGAACGGCCTAACCTTGAGGAGTTGGTGACCTTTGCTGGTGACCGATTTTTGAGAGCTCCACCATGAGGAGCCTACGGGACATTAACATCTTGGAGCCCACGATCACTTTGCCAGGGATCGACCGCGGGACAATAAAGAGGCAAAAAATTGGACTTTTTTGCCTTCCATCACAGTGAGGAATGTGGGGAATCCGCTGAGGTGAATGTTTATGTTGACTTTTATGTAGTTGTATGGCTTGGTTTTTTTTCGTATGGCTGTATGGTAATTCGCACATCACTGTACCTTAATTGGTACATGTGACAATAAAAGACCTTTGAAACCTCTGGATAGGGCCAGTGTACGCCTGGAACAAGGATTGTTCAACGTACCCTACAAAGAGACAGGTATAGCTGGGGCCCATGCGGGTGTCCATAGCTATGCATTGAACTTGGAGGAATTGGGAGGAGTCAAAGGAGAGGTTGTTGAGCGTGAGGACCAGCTCCGCTCGGCAGAGTAGAGTGTTAGTAGAGTGAAATTGGATGGTTCTGCGGTCGATGAAGAAACGGAGAACTTTAAGGCCTTCCTGGTGGGGGATGGAAGTGTAGAGAGACTGAACGTCCATAGGAAAGATGAGCGAGTAGGGGCTCGGAAAGCGGAAGTCATTAAAGAGACGAAGGGCATGTGAGGTATCTTGGACATAGGTCGGGAGAGATTGTACCAGGGGGGATAGGATGGAGTTGAGGTACGTGGAAATCATTTCCGTGGGACAGAAGCAGGCAGAAACAAGCAGGTCGTACAACACCTGTGTGAGGAAAGGAATAGTTAATATTTCAGGTGAAAACCATGCATTCGGATTCAGTGGACGGGGAAAGAGAAGGGGAATGGTGAGCCAGAAGCTAGAGATGATTGGAGGAACAAGAGGGGTGAAGGATGATTAGTATTTGGAGATGGTAAGAGGGGTGGTATTTGGGAAACAGGCAGCTGGATAATAGATGGAGCCAGGGGAGGGGAGGGCATTGCATTCAAGAATAAGTTGGTTAAGTGGTGATCATGCACAATTATCTCCAGAACAATGTGAGCACATTGGCCTGAGTCTACATAATAATGATGCCTCGACTGACCTTAACATTGCCTATCCATTCCCTCCACAGATGTTGCCTGAGCCGCTGCATACCTCCAGAACAGTGTTTCATTCATAATCTTAACACTAAAAGGTGACGCTTGACAGCTTGCAATGATGCTAGAACAATGTAACTGATCTCTGCACAATTTGAAGGTGGAGCCCATGCATGCAGCCAATAATCATCAGCATTTATGGGAATCTAGCAATACTGCCAAGTCCTACTGGATGCACTGAAATCAAATGGATAGTGTTCATGCAGCAATGCATTGATTGATGTGGTATACATTAACTTTCAGAAGGCTTTTTATAAGATGTCACTAGTTAGGCTCATCAGCAAAGTTAAAGCATATGGCATTAAAAGGGACATTGATATCGTAAATAGAAAGTTGGCTTGGACGCAGATAACAGAGGATCCCGATAATTGGTTTTTTTTTGGAGTAAGGTGAATAGTGGTGTTCCCCAGAGATTGGTGTGGGGGCTGTTACTTTTTCAATCTTTTTTAATAATGATCTAGACTGGGGATGCAAGCCAGATTTCCTAATTTTTGGATGATATAAAACCTTGCATTATCATGAATTACAAAGAGGATATTGGTAAATTGTAGAGTACAAATAGGAACGTGGAATGGGAAGTCTGGGCAGATGAAGTTTAACGCAGAGAAATATGGTGCATTTTGGTGGGAAGAATGAAGAGAGGAAATACAAAGCATTCGTGTTCTAAAAAGGTCACAATTTTGTGCGGAATTAGGTTCTCCTCCACATTATTCTTTGTATGTCCATCACCTTAATCCTTTTCATTCCATCCTGGTCCATTACCTTCCTTCATGTAACTATCTCCTGCTTTACCACCCTCCTCCATCTCACTCCTTACTCGTCCATCCCTCGGACTATGTTTCATCGGGCTTTACTGGCTTTACCTTGCACTAAACGTTAATCCTTATTCCAGCTATATTAATATTAATCATGTATCTCTATATTGTAAATCGCTCGATTGCAATCATTTATTGTCTTTCCGCTGACTGATTAGCATGCAACAAAAACTTTTCACTGTACCTCGGTACACGTGACAATAAACTAAACTATCCCTCTCCTCCGCATCACTCCCTCCTGGTCCATCAACCTCCTCCGTATTGCTACTTTCATGAAGATCTGCGGCCAGTGGGGTATAAGCGCATGCGCGCTCAAGTGACGCTTGCGCTTGGTGGCCGCGCGCCTGCGCACGGAGATCAACGGGGTGCGCGCGTGCGCAGTCGCTACTTCCGGTGTGTTTACCGCCTGAGCCACTGAGTGTGAGCGGGAAGATGGCGGCAGCAAGAGCGGGTGCCGGAGTGGCGGCCGGTCCAGGTCATTCGAGCGTTGCTCCAGCAGCCAACGTCCCCACTAACCCAATCACGGCAGCTCCCGCTGGGCCCGTGCAGCAGGGTCTGAAAGAGGCGCTCTTCGAAGCGCTGGGCTCCATCCTCTCCCCAGTGCAGGAGGTGCGGGCCGCGGGGGAGGAGCAGATCAAAGTGCTGGAGGTGACGGAGGGTGAGCGTCGGGGAGGGGGAGGGGGAGGGGGAGGGGGAGGGGGAGGGGGAGGGGGAGGGGGAGGGGGAGGGGGGAGGTAACGGGGGTTGGGAATGGTGAGGAGGGATGAGGCGGTGGAGGACTGACGATGTGGAGGGGGCAGCGATGGGGGGTGCTGCAGGCAGGAATGAAGAGAGGGGGTGGGGGTGGGGGTGAGGCGGATTAGAAGGGGCCAGCACGAGGCGGGTGGGGTGGCACAGGGAAGAAGTAAGGGTGGGGTAGGGATGGAGGGCGGTAGGGATGAGATGGGGGTGGATGTCCGGTGAAGGATGCGGGGATGTGGAGTGAGCAGGGATGAGGTGGGGGTGGAAGGATGAGGTGGGGGGGGGGGGGGTCATGGATGATGAGTAGAGAGGGACATGGATGGGATGGAGGAGGGGTGGTACATGGAAGGGTGAGGTTGTAGGGAAGGAAGGGATATTTTGAGAGAGAACTGTTTGGACTGGAATAATTACAAAGGGGACAGATGGGAGGGGAATGGGGATAAGATTTCTCCCTCCCTGTTGACTCCCCTGTTTGCCCTTGAACTCTGCATCCCTTCCCTCAGTTGACTTCAGGTGCATGTCCCGATTCCTCCTCTGCCCTGGCTTCCTTGTCCAATTTCCCTTGCAACTCCTTTTTTTCCCTTCATTTCCCTTGTCCTTTTTGCCCGACTGCATACTTGTCCAGTTCTCATTTCTGCCTCCGCAGAGCCCTCTTTTCTCCTTGCCCACACTCTCTCCCCTCCCTTTGTCTCTCCAGTTCCCATTCCCTCCCTCCCTTGGCCTCTTAGTGATTTTTTTCTTACTTTACACCCCTCTTGTGTTGTGCGCTTGATGCAAATAGCATATGAAGTAAAATCTGTTCCTGCTGATAGGTAGTTGTACTCTGTTTCAGAATTTGGTGTTCACCTAGCTGAGTTGACGGTGGATCCCCAGGGCGTTCTGGCTATCCGGCAGGTATGCAGAAGATGTCTTGGCGATGTCTCGTATAAGGGAACGTGAATATCTTTCTTTAGTTTGCTTCACAATGTGTTGTATAATGAGGTAGAGCAACAGCACTTTTGGGTTCTCAGCAAAAAAACTGTACAGCAAAGAATCAGTTGTCTTGGAGAATGGTATCTTTAATGTATGGAGGAAACTACAGCAATTCTTTGTGATTTCCTAGCTAGAAAATTTGATGGTGGAGATAGGTCACATTAATCAATTGTCACTTCAGTCTCAATCACTAACAGCAATGTGGTTACAGGGCAAAATTTATGGTGGAATTATTCTCTGAGTGTGTTGGCATTGTTTTTTCGGTCATGAGTGCAGGATAGAACTTTAGTTTATTTATGTTCAAGTTTTGCTGATGTGTGGCCAATCCTGGACGGACACCTACAAATAAAAGAAGTGATGCAAATAAGTTGAGTGCTAAAATTTAAAGGAAACAAGTTAAAATGACGGATGTCTGGTATTTAAAATCATTTGACATCCTTCATGTCATTGAGCTCTGCCAAAACCTGAGCTGGCTTAGTAAGCCTGTGGCTATTGGTTGCTCAAATGGTGGGCATTCTATTAAGACATAGTTGAGAGCATGATAGAATTCTTTGGAAGAATGAGACTCCAAAAACACTCAAGTAGCAAAATAACAACACTTTGAAAAAGCTGGCTGCTTGATTTATACCGTATCTATTAATCTGCAGATGTGGCAAGTGCTCAAGGACACAAATGTTAGCCTTTAATAGCCTTAAATATAAGATATGGAAGTCTTATTGCAATTGTATAGGGCCTTGGTGAGACCAGATGGGGTATTTTATAATTTTTGTTTTAAGAATAGAGGGAGTGCTGAAAAAGGTTCACTCAACTGGTTTCAAGGAAAGGAGACAAACTGCTAAAGTATAAGAAAATAACTGCAGATGCTGGTACAATAGACAATAGACAATAGACAATAGGTGCAGGAGTAGGCCATTCAGCCCTTTGAGCCAGCTCCGCCATTCAATGCGATCATGGCTGATCACTCTCAATCAGTACCCCGTTCCTGCCTTCTCCCCATACCCCCTCACTCCGCTATCCTTAAGAGCTCTATCCAGCTCTCTCTTGAAAGCATCCAACGAACTGGCCTCCACTGCCTTCTGAGGCAGAGAATTCCACACCTTCACCACTGACTGAAAAAGTTCTTCCTCATCTCCGTTCTAAATGGCCTACCCCTTATTCTTAAACTGTGGCCCCTTGTTCTGGACTCCCCCAACATTGGGAACATGTTATCTGCCTCTAATGTGTCCAATCCCCTAATTATCTTATATGTTTCAATAAGATCCCCCCTCATCCTTCTAAATTCCAGTGTATACAAGCCCAATCGCTCCAGCCTTTCAACATACGACAATCCCGACATTCCGGGAATTAACCTAGTGAACCTACGCTGCACGCCCTCCATAGCAAGAATATCCTTCCTCAAATTTGGAGACCAAAACTGCACACAGTACTCCAGGTGCGGTCTCACCAGGGCCCGGTACAACTGTAGAAGGACCTCTTTGCTCCTATACTCAACTCCTCTTGTTACGAAGGCCAACATTCCATTGGCTTTCTTCACTGCCTGCTGTACCTGCATGCTTCCTTTCATTGACTGATGCACTAGGACACCCAGATCTCGTTGAACTCCCCCTCCTCCTAACTTGACACCATTCAGATAATAATCTGCCTTTCTATTCTTACTTCCAAAGTGAATAACCTCACACTTATCTACATTAAACTGCATCTGCCATGTATCCGCCCACTCACACAACCTGTCCAAGTCACCCTGCAGCCTTATTGCATCTTCCTCACAATTCACACTACCCCCCAACTTAGTATCATCTGCAAATTTGCTAATGGTACTTTTAATCCCTTCGTCTAAGTCATTAATGTATATCGTAAATAGCTGGGGTCCCAGCACCGAACCTTGCGGTACCCCACTGGTCACTGCCTGCCATTCCGAAAGGGACCCATTTATCCCCACTCTTTGCTTTCTGTCTGTCAACCAATTTTCTATCCATGTCAGTACCCTACCCCCAATACCATGTGCCCTAATTTTGCCCACTAATCTCCTATGTGGGACCTTGTCGAAGGCTTTCTGAAAGTCGAGGTACACCACATCCACTGACTCTCCCTTGTCAATTTTCCTAGTTACATCCTCAAAAAATTCCAGTAGATTTGTCAAGCATGATTTCCCCTTCGTAAATCCATGCTGACTCGGAATGATCCCGTTACTGCTATCCAAATGCTCAGCAATTTCGTCTTTTATAATTGACTCCACCATCTTCCCCACCACTGATGTCAGACTAACTGGTCTATAATTACCCGTTTTCTCTCTCCCTCCTTTCTTAAAAAGTGGGATAACATTTGCTATCGGAGGTATTTATTCACAAAATGATGGAGTTACTCAACAGTCAGACAGTATCTCTGGAGAACATGGGATATGTGATGTTTTGGATCAGGGCCTTTTTTCAGACTGGTCTGCAGTCTGAAGATCTCCAATTCATTGTTTTCTGTACTCTGGTTTCAAGGAAGGCAGGCTGACCCTTTCAGGAGATATTACACTTAGCCTGTATTCTTTCGTGTTCAGAAGAATAAGAGATCTAATTGAAACATGCAACATTTTTGTATGCCTTGACAGCCATGATGCAGCATGGATGTTTCCCTTTGCTGAGGAGTTTAGAAACTCAATGCTGTAAGAGCAGCCTCGATGAGTGTCTGTCGTACATTTTGTAGGTGATATACACTGTAGCGACACTCCACTGGTGGAATTAATTCTGGAAGCTTGGCTGTTGAGTTCTCTCAGAAAATAGATCAACATACTTTTAGATATCTGGGATATGAGGATAATGTGGAAAATGACTTTGAATTAAAAATTAGCCATGATCTTGATGAAACATAGAAAGGTCTGCTGATCCTGTTTCTTGCACCTTGAGAGAAAATCCCTTATCTCCACAACGAGTAGACAATGGCTGCAGTGTGTACTATCTACTGAATGCACAGCAGTAACTCGCCTCAGCTACTCTGGCAGAACCACCCAATTTTCTACCACTAAGGAGGGTGAGAACCACAGGTACATCACCACCTGCATCATTACTATATCAAAAGTTCTGCAGCATCACTGTGGTACATTCACCAGTTGATTTGCTGAGATTTTTTAAAAGTTACCTATCACTACGACTGCTAGGATAAAGAGGAATAGACATTAAATATTGGGCTTGCCAGTCATATCTGCAGTTTGAAGAAGCATTACAAAAAATAACTAGATGTTGTGTTTTATGGTTTGGGATAGAGTTCTGGATTATAATGGGATCCAGGGTTTTTGGGAGTCTGCATTCTTTACCCATTCTATCAGGAGATTGTAGAGAATTTGTGTCTTTCCCTCACTTTCTAAGTGTGTGCTTTGTTCTCTGACTGTCCACTGCCCCATACTGTCAGAGGTTCCAATTGAAACTCTAATTCCAACATCGACCCAACTTGTCCATGTTGCCCAAGTCATGGAAACATTGTCAATTTCTATTGTGTAGTCGGCACGCACTTCCACCATGTTCTAGCCAGACTCCTTCATTGTGCGGTTCCTGTAGAACATCCATTTCTGGATAAGCAAACACTCACCCGTAGCTAGGCTCTCTTTTCATCTGGGTACCACTTCCATTCCCCCTTGGGAACCAGCCTCTTGAGCTGAAGCAAACTGTTTGCTGTCTTGATGCCATATTTGACCCCAAAATGAGCTCTGTGGTGTAACAAAAAAGCCTTTTTTTCACTTTCATTTGAATGTCCTATGAAGCACCTCTTGATAGCTCAAAGTATCAATTTAGTACTTTGAAATGTGGGGCATGATAAAATAGAATAATTTCAAATGATATAAATTAAAAGGAAGTTCTACTTAGTCTCTGTGTTAGAAATTGGCTAGTTTGTATTTGGCTTTCCCTTATGGAGGGTTGATCGATCAGTGATCAATCACACAAGGTGGTTTAAAATAGAGGAAATAGGATGGTTAATGTCCCATGCATTTAGAGTGTGTTATCACAGTGACCTTGAATCACGCTATCTGATGCTTCTCGACTTTGGAAGACCAAGGTAAAACTCCTAATATCCTATTATGTAAGAGACCTGTAATGCTGATTCTAAGAATCGAATGCAGAATAGTGTGTAAATAGAAATATTTGGTTAATATTTTTTTGACTTATCCATAGCTGGCATCTGTAATCCTCAAACAGTATGTGGAGAATCATTGGTGTAATCAGTCGGAGAAATTTCACCCACCTGAGACTACCGAAAGGGTGAGAGCACAACGTGGCCTTTATAAAATGTTAATAGATGTATTCTTTCGCTGGGTGTGAGCATCAGGATGAAACATTAAAGACAGAAAAATTGCAAATTTAGAAATTGGTAAGATATTTGGAGATCAAAGAACTGTAGCAGAATAGGACGGATTCGTTTAGTTGTGGGTATGAACATGGAGCAGAACAACCCCAGGCCCTTTGGCCCACAATATCTGTGCTGAACATTATGCCATATAAAACTAATCTATGCCTTGATCCATATCCCTCCATTCCTTGCACATTCATGTGCCCTTCCAAAACCCTCTTTGATTCAGCGATCAGTGCATTGCTGGTCTGAGGACACAGATGAGATCCTTTACGACTGCTTTGACTGCAGCTAACCTAAATTAATATGCCACTGCTATCACAGACTTCAACAATTTCAAATTTGCTCCCCTTGCCTTAAAATGTTGCCCTCTTGGCTTTGACAATTCCACTCTTGGGGGGGGGGGGGGTCTGACTATCTACCCTGTCTGGGCCTCGTATACTTTTACCGGGTCTCCCATCAGCCTCCAATGTTCGAGGAAAACAATCCGGGTTTGACCAACTTCTCCTTGTAGTTAATACCCTCTCGTCAACATTCTGCTAAACCTCTTCTGCTTCCTCTCCCAAGCCTCCACATTCTTTCTGCAATGAGGCGACAGAAACTGCTTGTAATATTAAAAAGTTCTATAAAGCTGCTTTATGACTTCCTGAGACTCGTATCAATGCCCCTGATGAAGGCAAGCACACCTCCTTTACCACTCTTACATTAACTGTATACTTTCCTCTTGAATTTGACCTTAGAAGCATAGAACATAGAAACATTGAAAATAGGTGCAGGAGTCGGCCGTTCGAGCCAGCACCGCCATTCAATATGATCACAGCCGATCATCCAAAATCAGTACCCTGTTCCTGCTTTCTCCCCATAGCCTAAGAGCTAAATCTAACTCTTGAAACAATCCAGTGAAATGGCCTCCACTGCCTTCTGTGGCAGAGAATTCCACAGATTTACAACTCTCTGGGTGAAAAAGGTTTTCCTTATCTCGGTCTTAAATGGCCTACCTGTTATTCTTAAACTGCGACTCCTAGTTTTGGACTCCCCCAACATAGGAAACATCTTTCCTGCATCGAGCTTGTCCAATCCCTTAAGCATTTTATATGTTTCTATAAGATTCCCTCTCATCCTAAATTCCAGTGAATATAAGCCCAATCGATCCATTCTTTCATCATATGTCAGTCCTGCCATCCCGGGAATTAACCTGGTGAACCTATGCTGTACTCCCTCAATAGCAAGAATGTCCTTCCTCAAATTAGGAGACCAAAACTGCACACAGTACACCAGGTATGGTCTCACCAGGGCCCTTTACAACTGCAGTAGGACCTCCTTGCTCCTACATTCAAATCCTCTCGCTATGAAGGCCAACATTTAATTTGCTTTCTTCACTGCCTGCTGTACCTGCATGCTTACTTTCAGTGACTGATGTACAAGGACGCCCAGGTCTCATTGCACCTCCCCTTGTCCTAATCTGACTCCATTCAGATAATAGTCCGCCATGTTCTTGCCACCAAATTGGATAACCTCACATTTATCCACATTATACTGCTATGCACCTGCTCACTCACCCTACCTATCCAAGTTACCCTGCACCCTTATAGCATCCTCCTTGCAGCTCACTGGGCTACCCAGCTTTGTGTCGTCCGCAAACTTGGAGATGTTGCTTTGTCTAAATCGTTAATGTAAATTGTAAATAACTCGGGTCCCAGCTCTGAGCCTTGCGTCACCCCACTAGTCACTGCCTGCCATTCTGAAAAGGACCCATTAATTCCGCCGCTTTGCTTCCTGTCTGCCAACCTGTTCTCTATCCATGTCCATACCCTACTCTCGATACCATGTGCTCTAATTTTGCACACTAATCTCTTGTGTGGGACCTTGTCAAAGGCTTTTTGAAAGTCCAGATACACCACATCCACTGGCTCTCCCTTATCCATTCTACTTGTTGCATCCTCAAAAAATTCCAGAAAATTAGTCAAGCATGATTTCCCCTTCATGAATCCATGCTGAATTTGACTGATCATGTCACTGCTTTCCAAATGCATAGCTATTACATAGAGTCATAGTGTAAAAACAGGCCCTTCGGCCCAACATGCCCACACCGGCCAACAATATCCCAGCTACACTAGTCCCACTTGCCTGCACTTGGTCCATCCTTTGTGTGAAAAAGTTACCCTTTGGATTCTCATTAAATCTTTTCCCCTTCACCTTGAACCTCTGGTCTTCGAATCCCCTCCTCTGGGCAAGAGATTCTCTGCATCAGCTCGATCTATTCCACTCGTGATGTTGTGCACCTCTTTAAGATCCCCCCTCATCCAACTGCACTCCATGGAATGGAGACCAAGCCAACTCAACCTGTCCCTATAGCTCACACCCTCTAGTCCTGGCAAGATCCTTGTAAATCTTTTCTGAACCCTTTCAAGCGTGACAATATCTTTCCTATAGCATGGTGCCCAGAACTGAACATAATATTCTAAATGCGGTCTCACCAACGTCTTATACAACTGCAACATGACCTCCCAACTTCTACACACAATGCTCTGACTGGTGAAGGTGCCAAAAGCCTTTTTGACCACCTTATCCACCTGCGACCCGACCTTCAAGGAACCATGCACCTGTGCTCCTAGATACCTCTGCTACAACACTACCCAGAGGCCTACCATTTACTGTGTAGGTCCTGCCCTTGTTCGACGTCCCAAAATGCAACACCTCACACTCTCTGTATTAAATTCCATCAACCATTTCTCCGCCCATCTGGCAAATCAATCCAGATCCTGCTGCAATCTTACACAACCATCTTTGCTATTTGCAAAACCACTCACTTTTGTATTATCAGCAAACTTGCTAATCTTGCCCTGTATGTTCTCATCCAAATCATTGATGTAGATGACAAACAGTAACGGGCCCAGCACCAAACCCTGAGGTGCACCACTCGTCACAGGCCTCTGAGAAACAACCTTCCACCATCACCCTCTGCTTCCTTCCATAGAGCGAATTTGCTATCCATTCAGCTATCCTTGGATCCCATGCGATCTAACCTTCCAGAGCAGCCTACTATGCGGAACCTTGTCGAAGTACTGAAATCCATGCACACAACATCTACGGCTCTGCCCTCATCGACCTTTTTGGTCACGTCTTCAAAAAAATCAATCAGATTTGTGAGACACGACCTCCCACGAACAAAACCATGCTGAGTGTCCCTAATCAGACCATGCCGATCCAAATGCCTGTATAACCTATCCCTCAGAATACTGTCCAGTAACTTACTACTACAGATGTTAAGCTCACCGGCCTATAGTTCCCAGCATTTTCCCTGCAGCTACTCTTGAAAAGAGGCACAGCATTTGCCGCCCTCCAGTCTTCCGGCACCTCTCCTGTATTTAAGGACGACTCGTAAATTTCAACCAGGGATCTCACAATTTCCTCTCTAGTTTCCCGCAATGTCCTCGGATATAACTGATCAGGCTCTGAAGATTTGTCTACCTTCATACACGACAGTACCTTCAGTACTTCTTCAACAGTAACACTGACTGCTCTCAAGACACTTCCATTCACTGCCCCAAGTTGCTCCGTCCTACTGTCTTTCTCCTCGGTAAATACAGAGGGGAAATACTTAGAGGACTGCACCATCTCCAGTGGCTCCACACAAAGGTGACCGCTTTGATTCCTGAGAGCTCCCACACTTTCTCTAGTTACTCTTTTCCCCCTGATGTATTTATAAATTCTTTTAGAATTGTCCTTAATGCTATCCGCCAGAGCTATCTCCTTGCCCCTTTTTGCCCTTCTGATCTCCTTTTTCAGTTTACTCCTTAGTTCCAGAAACTCCTCCAGGGATGCACTTGATCCCAGCTGCCTATACCTGTCCCATGCATCCTTCTTGTTTTTGACCAATGTCACAATTTACCTCATCAGCCAAGCTTTGTTACTTTTGCCTGCTTTGCCCTTCACTCTAACGGGGATGTACATATCCTGATCTTTTGTCAGCACACTTTTAAAAACATCCTACTTGGCCGATGTTCCTTTCCCCTCAAATATCCTGCTCCAGTCAACTTGAGCGAGACCTTCTTTGATACCCTTTAAAATGGCCTTACCCCAGTTGAGCATTTTAACATCTGGACCCTCTCCGTCCCTATCCATAACTATCTTAAACCTAATTGAACTGTGATCACTGGTCCGAAAAGTCTCCTCCACAAATACTTCATTAACTGGCCCGTCCCAATTTCCTCCAGCTTTGCCCTCTCACGTGTGGAAGCCTCTACATACTGCTTAAGAAAACGTACTTTTGAGGAATTGCACCCCATTTAAACCCTTCACACTCTGATTTTCCCAGTCTATATTGGGAAAGTTATAATCCCCTACTACAACAACCTTATTTGACCTGCAGTGTCTGCATATTTGTTCTTCTAATTCCCGTTGACTATTCGGGGGTCGATAGTACACCCCCAACAAGGTGACCATCACTTTCTTGTTTCTCAGCTCCACCCATATAACCTCACTAGACAAATCTTCGGTAATGTCACCTCTGATCACTGCCGTGATATCCTCCTTCCTCTTTTTCCATCGCCCCTGTCTCTCCTGAAGCTCATGTACCCTGGAACATTGAGCTGCCGGTCCTTCCCCTCGCTTAACCAGGTTTTAATCATGGCTACAACATCCCAGTCGTTCGTACCTATCCATGCCCTAAGCTCATCTACCTTACCCGCCAGGCCCCTTGCATTAAAATACGTGTAGTTTAAACCAACCCTCCCTCGCTCCTTGCCTTTCACCTGCCTATTTTGTCCACTAACCTTTCCCACGCCACCCTCCGTACCAACTTCCAGCCTCTCATGTGCCTCTGTCCTGTATGAGATCCCATCCCCCTGCCAATCTAGTTTAAATCCTCCCGTGTAACATTAGCAAAGCTGCCCGCTAGAATGTTGGTCCCCCTCCAGTTAAGGTGCAACCTGTCCCTTTTGGACAGGTCACCCCTGCCCTAGAAGAGATTCCAATGATCCAGAAATGTAAATCCCTGCCGCCTGCACCAACTCTTCAGCCACACATTAATTTCCCCATATCTTCCTGTTCTTATCTTCACTAGCACGAGGTACTGGAAGCAATCCTGAGATCACTACCCCGCAGGTCCTGCTTTTCAGTCTTATACCCAATTCCGTAAACTCGTGTTGCAGAACCTACTTCCTCTTCCAACCTATATCGTTTGTGCCAACGTGCGCAACAACCTCCGCCTGCTGCCCCTCATTCTTGAGGATGTCGTGCAGCCGCTCCGAGACGCCCTGGATCCTGGCACCAGGGAGGCAACACACCATCCTGTAGTCTTGCATGTTGCCGCAGAATCTTCTGTCCGCACCTCTGACTATCGAGTCCCCCACCATTACGGCTCTGCTTGATGTCACTTCCCCATTGAGCCTCAGCACCAGGGTTGGAGTCACAGCCCAGGCTTCCACTCAATCTTGTCATGTCGTCCGCTCCGACAGCTTCCTGCCATGGAGTACTGATGTACCGGCACTCCTAGATCTCTCTGGTCTAAAACACTCTCCAGTGCCCTGCCATTTACTGTGAAGGTCCTGCCCTGGTTAGTCTTCCCAAAACGCAACACCTCACATTTGTCTGCATTCACCTCCATTAACCATTCCTCTGCCCACTTGCCCAACTAATCAAGATCCAGCTGCAACTTTTGATAGCCATCATTGAAGGTTGTACGACAATCTACGTACTGCAATATCTACAATACATCCACTTTAGTGTCACTTACAAATTTGCTAAATCATGTATGATCTCATCAAAATCCAACTTTATTGCAGAGCAAGTGGTAATGATCTGAAACCCACTGCCTATGAGGATGATGGTAGCGTGAACGATTCAGGATTTGAAAAGCAATAGGTTAGACACGAGACAAATAAACTTTCAAGGGAAAGCGGATGGAACTGAGGAACAGATCAGACAAGATTGCTATGGAGATGGCTGTGTTGACTAAATGTCATCCTCCAACTCAGTTACTGCACAGGATTAAGCAGGTAATTAGCCATTTGTTTTAACTCCTGTTGCAGGCTAAGGTGGCCATCAGAGAACTGTTACCAAGTGGCCTGCAAGAATCGATCAGTAAAGTGCGATCCAGTGTGGCCTACGCTATATCAGCAATAGCTCACTGGGACTGGCCTGAGGCCTGGCCAGAGCTCTTCCGACTGTTGATGGAGATGTTGATCAGCGGTGATGTGAATGCTGTGCATGGAGCCATGCGTGTCCTCACAGGTACTAATATTGAGCCATCTCATCAGACCCCCCATATTATTTTAAATATATTGCTCTATTTCTTCAATTGGTAATGCTCTAAACTGAAGAAGCACTATTTAATTATTTTGGGCTGGCCCTATATTTGGTTCCTAATGTTTGTCACATTCTTCTGCAGAGTTTACTCGGGAGGTCACGGACATTCAGATGCCACTGGTGGCTCCTGTGATTTTGCCAGAAATGTACAAGATTTTTACAATGGCTGAGGTACGTGGTCCAGGGCCCCATTCATTCTTCTGAAGCTCTGGGTTTGTCTTCAAACTTAAATTCTCTACATGGAAGACATTTTGTGATGGTGTTACAAAACGTCAATGGCTATTAAAATATATAAGCACCTTTAACCTGGGAAAATGGTCATAGGCATTGACTTTGCATGATGCTTGCACTAACAATAGTGATTAGGAGACAGATGTAAGGAAGAAGAAAACTGAAAAGAGATTGTAATTGTAAGATATGATAATTCGAGTGTGCTCTACAGTTGACTGGTAGTGTGTGTTCTAACATCCACGGAGGTTCTCAAGTGAAGGAAATTGGTTGAGCAGTTGCATTTGGGGCCAGTGATGTAGGAAAAATAGAGAGCTGTACTCTGAAGATGGTTCTACATGAACTAGAATGGGATTAGAATCCATGAGTAATGATTATTTGGGTCCATCGATATATTAGACTAATAAGACCTGGTCAGGAAGGTGGTGTTGGTTGCAGGTGATGGGAGAATTGTGCAGGAGTTGAAGGGAAGTGATGTTGACGATTCCCCTGGAGTATATAACTAGCCTGCAAAGGTTATATAGGCAAGGACAAAGCAAGGACCAAGGTGAGGAATACGAGTAACATAAATAGTCAGGGAACAAAAAGCAAGCTATCAAACTTATTTGACAGAATAAAATGTATTAAGTTGCTTGTAGTGTATTCATCAAATTTTAGGCAACTGTTTAATTTTGTGATTATTTTGGGATAACTGAATTATAGCAAAGTCTAGGACTTTCAACCAAATATTGTGGGACATATGTCTAGAAAGGGTTAGGCAGGAGAAATGTGGGTCAATATTCAAACTGGAGAATATCATGGCAATTACAAACACAAATTCAACTTTTACCATAGAAATAGAATCTAAATGAGGAGGAATGGATATTTACAATATGTTGCGGACCACGTATTAGTGAAGAATATGTCAACGAATCTGAGAAATTAAAAATACTGAATAATGTGAAAGATCTGTTTCCAAATGTACTGATGAATTAGGGAAAAGCCAAAAAGAAATTTGGTTTTGGGATACATGTTAAATTTTTAATGTAAGCAGTGGAACACAGGGTGGCCCCAGTCTACAGGGCGGTAGAGCTACAATCTAACAGTGCCAGAGACTCGGGTTTGATCCTGATTATGGAGGCTGTCCATGAGGAGTTTGTACCTTCTCCCTGTGACCGTGTTTGTTTTCTCTGGGTGCTTGGGTTTCCTCCCACATTCTAAAGATATGCATGTTTGTATATTGTATATTGGCTTCTGTAAGTTGATCCTATGTAGGATAGAACTAGTGCATGGGTGACCATTGGTGGGCCGAAGGGCCCGTTTCCACACTATGTGTAAACTAAACTAAAGTGTGACTTGATCTAGCTACAGGAAAATGAACCAAAGCAGATCTCAAATGTGTTGGGAAACATCCAGATAATAGTGATCATAATTATTTTTATAAGTGGTATATCAAGAAGGACATATGAGCGAAATAAAGAGTCATATTATTAAAAACTAATTTTGAAAGGATGCGAATAAAACTTGAAACTAAATTAAGGAAAATGAACAGCTGATAAAATTAGCATTGGGAAATATTTAAAAGGATAATCAGGAGCTTGAGAAATGTTCCCTTTTTCTTACCAGCATTAAGGGAATCAGACAATTGAATAATGAAACACATTGGATGAATCAAATGAAAACAAAGGGAATGCATTTTTGTGAAAGGTCATAGACAATTAGAAAAGCAAATGAAAGTAAATTTGCAAGGAATATAATCTACAAATGGCAAAAGATTAGAATATGCTCACAGAGGAGGGAGTACAGTAAGCCTGTATGATCCTGTATGAAGTCTGTATGATCCTGTCTACAGCAAGTCTCCCTCAGCTGCTTGATTGTGTTCAAACTGGTGGTTCACAACAGTTAAAAAAAAATGAAACGCCTATTTGTCCACATAAATTGGCACAGGTTTCTTCCTTTAAGGAACTGGGCTGTGCCAGAAATGTGTGAGGTAACTTTAGAATTTCAGCTGTGGCAGAGATATGTATATCTCTAGAGATACATGCTATGTATATATATTTTTTGTGAGCTTTCTAATTAAATTTCCTGAGCATTTGTGCCCCTCCTACTAATTCAAATAATTGTCTTAACAAAAGGCTTGAGTTCCAATTATACACGTGGGTAGGCTGATTTCATAAGTCGTCCTAATGAAAATAAGTCTTTTTTGCTGATATTTAACCTCCACTATCACTGCCACAAAATATTTTGCTTCATCTGCCTAGTCCCCGTAATGGCACATCCATTGTTACCAATGACAGCAATAGAAAGGAGTTAGAATAAAAGCAACGTGTTCTTCCTCCTATCCCTCCTTTGCCCCCCCCCCCGGGACTGAGACTAATTAATGCATGATAGTAACTGGGGAAACAAGTTTTGAGAGAGCATTTGTGAAGGGCTGGGGGGTATTATTTAACAGGGGGAAGATTGATATTCTGTTTAACTGTGTACGAGCAGCAGTTATCAACTCTCAATATTTCAGTTGCTTGATAGCTCTTATCTTTAGAAAGAACAAAATAACCGATATCGCAAAAGTTGGTAACAGTTCCACTATTTAAAAAGGGTGAAAGAAGAGTTGTGAAGAGAGAGTATGAAATCTTTACAGACTGGTCTCATGGAAAAATACAGGGGGAAAAAGGAATAATCGTAGATTTCAGTGGCATTGTCTGATCAGCGTAATTGTATTGTAATAAAGGCAGTGCAACTGTATTTTCAAAAGGCCTTTGTTTAGCTGCCATAATTGCAGAGCCAGGGAGCCGATAGGACAATGGATAAAAATCTGGCTGCAATTCAGCAAATAGGGTAGGAAGCAACTGCAGATGCGGGTTTAAACCGAAGATAGACACAAAAACCTGGAGTAACAGCGGGACAGGCAGCATCTCTGGAGAGAAGGAATAAGTGACGTTTCGGGTCAAGACCCATCTTTAGACGGGTCTCTTCAGGGGGAGGGATAGGAGGAAGAAAATGTTGCTTTTATTCAAATTCCTTTCTTGCTGTCATTGGTAAGAAGAGTCTTGACCCGAAACATCACCCATTCTTTCTCTCCAGACATGCTGCCTGTCCCGCTGAGTTACACCAGCTTTTTGTGTCTATCTTTAGCAAATAGTTTTGAATTAAGACAGAGTTTCACATGGACCATTAGACTTCAAATCAAACCACTTCTGTGGGCTACTCAATGAGAAATGTTTTATTTTGTTCAAACCATTCAGAAAAAATGCATGAAAGCTTTTTTCTAAAAGAACAGCCTGCTGTTCAAATCGGAGTCAAAATTTCACTCGCACCGAGTTCCTCCCTGTTCATCCTTGATACTTATTGTTATTTAGGCTCATTACTGGTTCGTCACTGAGAGTAAAACCTGGGAAGGAGACTATGGCAGGCATGATAATTTATAGAAGCTAGCAGTCTTTTGAGCCTAAACTCTATAAAAAAGCAAATTGAAATTGCAGTCAATTTCATTCTGAAATCTTTATCCATTTTTTTGTGTGTCGCACTAACCTGTGGATAACCATGCTGTGACCATGCTGAATGGTGACTGGTCCCTGCCCACCAGTAAAATTTAGCTGCAACTAGAGTCAGATATAGACATGAATTTTCACTCTGGCTCAAAATCTAGTGTAAGGCTTGATGTTGTCTCTGGCCCCTGGCATTAGTTAGGCCCTCGTACCTGGCCAGTCACTGGGAGAGGAAATGAGGAGCGTCCTAAATGCACTGTCTGACCTCAACAACATTGCTACTGTCCTTGCCCTTTTCTTTTGGACAGTGTCATGGACACCTCTGGAGATTGGGACTATCCTGGGAGTTCCTAGCGACTTTGTCAGGTCAGTGACTTGGGTAGCTAACCATAGCAATACAGTTGTAAAGCACAGAAACGGACCATTGGCCCTCAGCATTTGCGCTGGTGATCAAGCACCCATTTGCACAAATCCCATTTCCCCCCTTGCTTCCATATTAACACTTGTTAGATTCTCCTGTCATCAACTACATTGTGGGTAATTTGTGGTAGCCTAGTCACTTATCGAGCATGCCTTTGGTATGTGGCAGAAACCCAAAACACTCGGGATCCATGTGATTATAGGATGATGTATAAACTCCACACAGATGTTATTTATACTCAAAGCATGTACATTTGCACTTGGAGTGGTCAACCTTTTCCCCCCTAATCAGATGCAATAATGCCCATGTGTTCTGACTGATAAATCAATCTAAATGATGATGAATTGTTTAAAATATCCAGGTGTTGATTTCCATTTGTTTCTGTAGGTTTACAGTATTCGGACTAGAGCACGTGCAGTTGAGATCTTCACTACGTGCGCCAACCTTATTTGTGCCATCGAGGAGGTTGAAAAGGTAAGTGTAAAGAAACTCAAACATAAGTATGCAATTCATTTGGCTCATATATACCCACCCTGATCTCGCCATCATCCTTGTCCTTCTGCTTGGTGTATACTGATGTAAGGTACTTGTGTGCACGTAAATTCCCTCCTTTGTCCATGAGTGGACTTATCCTTTCCATAGCTAGATCCCGCCACGAGCCACATCTTCCATCTCCACTCCTTTCCACCTTCTGCAGAGACCTCCCTCTGCAGCCCCTCGGTTCACTCATCCCTCCACACCAAAATCACCCCACCCCCAGATACTTTCCCCTGCAACAACTGAGGTTCACATGCACCTCATCCACTGCATTTTGGTGTTTCTGATGTGGCGTCCTTTACATCGGCAAGAACAAGCGTAACTGGGTGATTGTTTTGCTGAATACTTGCGCTTGGTCTGCTAACCATTTTAATCCTTCCCCCGACCTCCTATCCCCTTCCACCTATAGCTCCCCCCTCACACTTGCAACTCGTACCTCTTCCATCCTTATCTCACACTTTTTGTCTTTTCATCTCTGGCCTTTGCCTGACCATCTGCCAATCAAAAGCCCTCCCGCGAATCCACCTATCACTTGCCAGGCGTTGTCCTGCCCCCACCTTTCTTCCAGGTTTCTCCTTTCTCCCCCACCACCACAATCACCTATCCATGTTCTCCAGAGATGCTGCCAGGTCTGCTGGGTTATTCCAGCAATTTGTCTTTTTTTTTGTAAACCAGCACCTGCAGTTCCTTGTGTGTCCATTGGTCCGCTCATTATGTGGGTTGTCTACTGCATGATGTGAAAAGTTATATCTGAAGGCTTTTTCTGTATTTCCATTAGGGTGCAGCCAAGGCATTGATATTCCCTGTGGTACAGCAGTTCACCCAGGCATTTGTACAAGCTCTGCAAATGCCCGATGGACCCAATTCTGATAGTGGATTGAAGATGGAGGTGTTAAAGGTGAGTAGTGTGGAGTAATCGGGCAAGATTTGCAAACTGAGCTGGCAGTCTCGGCTTTTGAAACCAAATAACGTTTTTCATGTTGGTAATAGCATTGTTTAATAAAATTTTCTTGTTGATTTAGAATCAAGCCAAGAAACCCTGAAGTGAATGTCCCTTTGAGAAACTGCCAACTAAATACTCGCATGTTCCTTGGAGAGTAGGAGCATGAGATATGTGGCCTAATACCATATGCCTTTGTCCAATATCTTTTTGAATTGTGAAAATCCTTAAAATGCATATGATAGAAGTCTGAAATAAAACCAGAAAACGCTGGCAGTGCTGTTAATTGTTTCTTTTAGATGCTGCCAATGAGTGTTTCTAGCATTTTCTGTTTTTGTATTCCTTTGATAAGTTATCAAAAATCTTTCTTAATCTTTTTCTTAAAAGACCGGCAAAACTTGTGCACTGTGTCAACTCTAAATATTTTCCTTTACATACAGTGCCCTCTATAATGTTTGGGACAAAGACCCATCATTTATTTATTTGCCTCTGTACTCCACAATTTGAGATTTGTAATAGAAAATAATCACGTGGTTAAAGTGCACATTGTCAGATTTTAATAAAGGCCGTTTTTATACATTTTGGTTTCACCATGTAGAAATTACAGCAGTGTTTATACAAAGTCCCCCCATTTCAGGGCACCATAATGTTTGGGACACATGGCTTCACAGGTGTTTGTAATTGCTCAGGTGTGTTTAATTGCCTCCTTCATGCAGGTATAAGAGAGCTCTCAGCACCCAATCTTTCATCCAGTCTTTCCATCAGCTTTGGAAACTTTTATTGCTGTTTATCAACATGAGGACCAAAGTTGTGCCAGTGAAAGTCAACGAAGCCATTATGAGACTGAGAAACACGAATAAAAATGTTGGAGACATCAGCCAAACCTTAGGCTTACCAAAATCAACTATTTGGAACATAGTTCCAAACAGAAGAAAGAGAGTACTGGTGAGCTTACTAATCGCAAAGGGACTGGCAGGCCAAGGAAGATCTCCACAGCTGATGACTTCTCTATAATAAAGAAAAATCCCCAAACACCTGTCTGACAGATCAGAATCACTCTTCAGGATTCAGGGGTGGATTTGTCAATGATCACTGTTTGCAGAAGACTTCATGAACAGAAATACAGAGGCTGCACTGCAAGATGCAAACCCCTGGTTAGCTGCAAAAATAGGATGGCCAGGTTACAGTTTACCACAAAGTACTTAAAAGAGCAACCACGGTTCTGGGAAAAGGACTTGTGGACAGATGAAGCAAAGATTAACTTGTATCAGAGTGATGGCAAGAGCAAAGTATGGTGGAGAGAAGGAACTGCCCAAGATCCAAAGCATACCACCTCATCTATGAAACACGGTGGTGGGGGTGTTATGGCCTGGGCATGTATGGCTGCTGAAGGTACTGGTTCACTTATCTTCATTGATGACACAACAGTTGATGGTAGTAACATAATGAATTCTGAAGTGTATAGACACATCCTATCTGCTCAAGTTCAAACAAATGCCTCAAAACCCATTGGCCGGCAGTTCATTGTACAGCAAGACAATGATCCCAAACATACTGCTAAAGCAGCAAAGGAGTTTTACAAAGCTAAAAAATGGTAAATCCTTGAGTGGCCAAGTCAATCACCTGAACTGAACCCAATTGAGCATGCCTTTTATATGTTGAAGAGAAAACTGAAGGGGACTACCCCTAAAACAAGCATAAGCTAAAGATGGCTGCAATACAGGCCTGGCAGAGCATCACCAGAGAAGACATCCAGCAACTGGTGATGTCTATGAATCGCATACTTCAAGCAGTCATTGCGTGCAAAGGATATGCAACAAAATACTAAACATGACCACTTTCATTTACATGATACTGCTATGTCCCAAACATTATGGTGCCCTGAAATGGGGGGACTATGTATAAACACTGCTGTAATTTCTACATGGTGAAACCAAAATGGCCTTTATTAAAATCTGGCAATGTGCACTTTAACCACGTGATTATTTTCTATTACAAATCTCAAATTGTGGAGTACAGAGGCAAATAAATAAATGATGGGTCTTTGTCCCAAACATTATAGAGGGCACTGTATGTAAAGGAAAATATTTAGAGTTGACACAGTGCACAAGTTTTGCCGGTCTTTTAAGAAAAAGATTAAGAAAGATTTTTGATAACTTATCAAAGGAATACAAAAACAGAAAATGCTAGAAACACTCATTGGCAGCATCTAAAAGAAACAATTAACAGCACTTCCAGCGTTTTCTGGTTTTATTTCAGACTTCTATCATATGCATTTTAAGGATTTTCACAATTCAAAAAGATATTGGACAAAGGCATATGGTAAATGGCCTTTATTAAAATCTGACAATGTGCACTTTAACCACATGTGATTTTTTTCTATTACAAATCTCAAATTGTGGAGTCCAGGCGCAAATAAATAAATGATGGGTCTTTGTCCCAAACATCATGGAGAGCACTGTATTACCTAACTGCACTTTACTTTTTTGCTGATGCCTCCTGATACTAGACATACCAGTGGAAGTAGTATCTCCCCACCTCAAAAGACCATCAGATGAGTTTTTTAAAAGAAGAAACTAATATGACCTCAGACCTAAGATTCAAAGAAACAGAAACAAAAATTCTAATATTTTGGCTAATATTCACTCCACACTCAGTATCATTGTGAATAAAATGCTGTGTACTGAACGGTATAATATAACTAATCCAGAGAGGTAGTTTTGTTCAAAATCGATGTCCTGTTTATGTTCAGAGGATTGGTAAACTGCTCTCAATTTACTCGGATTTTAAAATTCCTTTTGGGGGTCGTGGTGCTGCTGTAACTCGCCATTTATTGCCATACTTAATTCCTCTGAGGGTGGGGGGGGGGGGGGAGTGATGGTGAGCTTGCATTACTGCAGTCTTTGAACAACTGTACAGCCAAGGAAACGGGCCTTTCAGCCCAATTTGGTTGTGTTTGTGCACACATAGAAGTTGGGCTCTAAGGCTGTCACTCATTCGGGCTGCCCTATCTATATTTATATCACCTGTGTACGAGTAGATAGAACCTGGTCTCAACATCCACAAAACCAAGATTCTTTACCGACTTGCCCTAATTGCGCCACACTGCTCTCCAACAGTAAAGGATTGCGCTCCTCAAGAGCATGGAGCATTCCCAATATCTCGAAGGTCGTCTCGTAGAGAAGGCAGATGTTAAGGAATTGATGTTTGTATTTTCTGCCAGACCAACATCTCTAAAATTGAGGCACTGGGTTGTTCTTGGTTAGCAACATTGAGCAGGCCATGTTTGCATGCCCAACAACAGGCTCCTTGCACAGATACTATTCCAAACTCTTATCATAGGTGAAGAAAAAGATTAAAGGATGTTCCCAAAACCTCCTTGAAGAACTGCACCATCTCCAATGACTCCTGAGAACCTCTGGCCCAGAAATAGAAAAGAGATAATACTGAGAACCTTAAGACTGCATCCTGACTGCACAGAAGCCTTGCTGGAGCTGCATACCATCACCAGCTAGGCTCTTCCTACCGTGCCTGTGAAAGAGTATGCTGTTCTTGCACTGACCTCATTAGAAATCTCGGAGCCCACAAAACAGGAGCGAGTCGACCTCAATCTCAAGTCTATCATGGCTATGGATGGCAGTTGTCTGGTTCTGTAGCCTTTTCTCTATCCTATCACCTCATCAGTTTTCTAAATTCATGTAGAGTGAATCAAAATGTCTGGAGACTAGCTTTTTTGTTGATGGGTATCTCGGGGAGAGTTGAGGTGGATCATCCCATTGACAGTTCTTGCTGATTATGAAAACTTCAGTCTTGTCCATGGCACTCATGTGCTGAGCACTGATGTTGTTGAGGATGGCGATGTTCTTGGAGCCTCATCTTTTTGTTAGCTGTTTAATTGTCCACCACCATTCATGACTTTTAAGTGGTGGCTTTGTCGAATTTTGATATGATCTCTGATCCTGATTTTGATGCAGGCAACCATGGCTGTGACCCTGACTCATTGTTTTAGACAACCTTGAGCTCTGTTACTACAAACAGTGAAAGCTCTTGATTGTGGCACGTGCTAATAATCGCACTTGATTTTGTTGCAGACGGTGTTGCCCCTAACTTCTATTCCTCCTTCGATTTGTAGACAATGATAGCCCTGACCTGTGGACCTGGTTCAGTGCTCAAGGGGAGTGAAGGATATGATCCCTGCTGTTATTAACAATGGTGGTCCATCCCTTGCTCTTTGTGCTGTTTTTTGGAAGGTGATTGTTTTAGACGGAGGTCCCTGCTGTTCTACACCATGTTGCCCTGACCAGTTGACCTGCTTCTGGTGTAACACTGAATGTCCTGAAACATGGCCCTCATTCTATTAAATAGAGTGATAGTCCTGATTCCTGTGCTGTAACTGGTGTTAACCCTGACATTTGGTTCAGTTGTCGACAATTGTGCTTTCCTTGACCCTGTTTGCTGTGGGAAGTGATGGTCCTACACATGCTTCTGATTATCTGTCAATTGGTAATGTGCTTGGTAGCAGACTAGCTTCCTGGACTTAATATGTGTTGCAGAAAGGTACAACCTGGACAGCTATTATAGACCATGGTGTCCCCTATCCCAGCTTTGATTTGGTATGTGTGATTGGCATTGATACTGTTGACATCTCCCAGTTCTTTTTTTGCAGGCAGTGACGGCTTTGGTTAAGAATTTTCCAAAGCACATGGTTTCGTCAATGCAACAAATCTTACCGATTGTTTGGAATACGTTAACTGATAGTGCAGCCACATATCCTTCACTCAATACTGATGAAACGTTAACTCTGCATCTTCCATAGATGCAGATATTTCCAACTTTTTTTGTTTTTATCTTTCACTCGGCTCAATGGTATTTCACATTCCTGATCAATAGTCAACACGCAAGCAGTGAGGGCAGTATTTTTATTTTCTAAAAGCTTATTCGTAGCTTAAAGTTAGTGGAAGATCCCTGAGGTCCTCATTTTAAACAGATGTAAGTAAGCCCTATCAATCTTATGAATGCAAACTGAATTTTAAGTATTCACTGTGCTTACTCTCATACTGTAGTGCATTAGAAATGGAATGGTCTTGCCTTGATTTAGCCACCTTTCTCGTCTGATGCTTGTATGGCTTCTAAATGACCATGTAATTGAGACATTAATTGTAGCCCCAGAGTTGTGTGCACTGCCAACTGTGGGGGCAGCGTTCCAAACAAAATGTATAAACTTGACTCACATGTTGGGGACAGTGTCTTCTGGTAACTACTCAGGAATTTTGGTTTGGGTCAGTTTTTTGCCTCATGGAGATTAAGTAGAATTTAATTATTCCGTTTGATTTGACGTTCCTCTTTTTCTTGCCTCTTTTTTCACAAAGTTTGCTTTTCTAGTATAATGTTTTCAGGTATGAGTTGTTTCAATGTGATCTGATGAGATATGAAATACTTTGAGTCGATAAACAGGACACACCCAGAACCCTATTTTTGTGTCCATAGATCCAGATAATTTGCTTAGTGCTGAGCAAAAAGCATTGGTGTGGGGAAGAGGTTAATAAATGACACACTCCACATGGTGTGATAAATGGTACTGTTCCCAGACGATTCGGGTGGGTAAACCATTGCTGTTTTCCTTAACTATAAGACACTTATGTAAGGACGGAGGTGAATTACATGGAAGAGGTGGATGATCCAGTGGATTCGGATGGTAAGTGGGAGCATTGCATTTGTCTTAAATTGATTGCTATAAAATTGATAGTCGTTTAATTGAGGAAAGTAACATTGAACGATGAATGACAGTTGATCAAATGCAAGATTTATATACCAAAGCAATAGAAGCTTCTTTGTGTTGAGACTGAAAGTTTCCAAGTTTAATGCTCAAGATGGAAGCTGAGTCTGCATTTGAGTTTGGGAATGATAGACGGTGAAGGAACGTGGAACATATACGTGATAGTAGAATTAGTCCATTCAGCCCATCAAGTTACTCCGCCAATCAATCATGGCTGTTCTATCTCTCCCTCCTAACCACATCTGCCTTCTCCCTGTAACTTTTGATGCACTAGTGGACACATCCACTCTATCCAAGCCTTTCACTATGTGTGTTTCAATGAGGTCCCCCCTCATTCTTCTAAACTGCAGCGAGTACAGGCCCAGTGCCAACAAAGGCTCATCATAGGTTAACCTACTCATTCTAGGGATCATTTTTGAAAACCTCTGAACCCTCTCCAGAGCAAGCACATCCTTCCTCAGATATGGTGCCCAAAACTGCTCACAATATTCCAAGTGCGGCCTTACCAGCGCCTTACAGGGCCTCAACATTGCATCCCTGTTTTTGTATACAAGCCCTCTGGAAATAAATGTTAGCATTGAGTTTGCTTTCTTTACTACTGATTCGACTTGGGAGAATGTAATTAGAGCTATTGAGAATAAAAGGTTGATATAGAACAGTTGTGTAAATTGGTCTCTGTTGAATTACAGCATCTGTATTTGTAAATTTGTAAATTCCTGGGAACAAAAAATTAATTTAAATGGAAAAGAGTGACTGAGTTGGAGGAGTGCGGATGAATGAGAAGTGGTGTTGAATAGGTTAGGTTTGTGGGTGTAATAAAGTATATCTAATAATGCCTCCTGATAAGTAGCAATGTTGACAGTACTGTTCCTACCAATTGCATTTCCAGCTGTGGACTCTCATCTCGGATTCCCTGCTGTCTGGGTTACTGACCATGTTGATGAAATGGGTTGATTGGTTGACTACTTTTTTTCCCCTCTCTTAGGTGAGGTGCTGGGGTTTGAGAACTTGGTATTCAATATTTTTGAGTTTGTGCATACGTTACTGGAGAACAGGAAGTTCAAGAACACGGTGAAGAAGGCCCTGCCTGAGTTGATTTACTACATCATCTTGTATATGCAGATCACCGAAGAACAGGTGACACTTCACCTTCTGTACCATACTCTAAAGCTAGATAATCACTAAGAATTGAGATAATATCAGACATTCACCGATCCATACCAGAATCACTCATGTTGTTGTAACTTAACAATATCGTGGGCCTTAAAATGTCATCTGCTAATTTTATTGTGTTTTGGGGGGCATTTTCCTATCCTAATTAATTTGAAATGTTATTTCTACACCCTTCTTGGACAGCATAACATTTTTAGTGAATATTGTTTTCCCTGTGGATGGCATCATTTTGAAGCAACCCAGACTATCCCAAAATGCAAATTATGTCACACTGGGAACTCATTTGATTCAGAAAGTTAAATGATCAGTCACTGGGCCCTTGACCAGCAAATCTCTACACTCTTTTCAGCTTAATGCCATCCTTCCTTTTGCAGAATGATCAAAACTGAACACAGTACTTCCATGGTTAAGTGTGGCTTCACCAGTGTCTTATACAAATGCAGCGTAAAGCTCCCCTCCCCATAGGTCCCAATTTCTATACTCAATACCCTGACTGATGAAGGTCAGTGTACCAAAAGTATTGGAAACCTAAAGCTGTACCAGTTTCACCCAATGTAAATAATTGCCATGTTCAAGTTCCTAACTTTTGCTCTGAGGTGTTTCGTATCTGCTGTGCAGCCACTCTCCGGGATAGGACTGACCCCCAACCAAGCAGCATATGCACTCGTCTTTCCTCTAAAATGTCACAGGCCATCACTGTAGCTCCTGTTGTAAAATTTAACAAGGCAGGGTGTGAACAACTACTGAACATACTCTGTCCTTAATTACTTGGGGCATTGGTGGAGAGAGTAACATATAGTATTTTACCTGGGTTTGCTACATTGATCAGTATTTGGTCCTAGGATCTTTGTGTGTAATGTTTAGTTATCTTTTCCCATTGTTCATTCCTCTGGTTTTCTTTTTCTGTAGATTAAGGTCTGGACGGGAAATCCGCATCAATTTGTGGAGGATGAGGATGATGACACTTTTTCGTATTCAGTGCGAATCTCAGCTCAAGATCTCCTGCTGGTGAGGTCTGGAAAAACGTTCAGATGCAGGTTGCTACTGTAACAGATACAGGATGCTACTGTAGCCTGGCGAGGAGAAAATTTTGATAGCATATTTATTGTTATTTGGAGAGGTGTCTAGTTAAATTCACTGCAAACGCTGAACAGTTGATTTCACAATTGAACCCATCTGCTGAAATGATCCATGTGTGGGATTTCGGGTGTCCCTCTATTTAACATGATGTGATAATAGCTTTGCCTTTGGGGAAACCTGACCAATGCCCTACTGATACTCGTGTCTTGTTTACTGATGAGTGGATTCTGAGGCTGCAGTTCTCATAATCATGGAGATTGTTAGTCTTATTTCAGATAAACATGGATACTAAGCAAGCTGTGCAGATGCTGGAAGGGTGTTGCGAATTAAATGAACACAGGATGTGATCCATATCAAAGTAAATGGAGATGGTGAATTGGAGCCACCTTCCATGGTTAAATGATGTGTGCATGTTATGTGTGTGAGTGCCAGATTGACAACCTTAAACATCTCAGTGCCCCTTAAGCAGAAATAGCAAAATGAATGGAGTTGGTGTATGTTCACCAGGTGTAACCTGTGAGTGTCCTTATCCAGATATCCTGCAGGATGTTGGTAACTACAGGATTCCACAAGGATATCAACATTACAGGGCATTTGGAATGACAGCAGTAAAGTCTGAAGCACTTGCATTCACACAATAGATGCTTCAGATTGTCTGGCCCAACCAACAAAAGCAATTTATAAGTCACTGAACTAACAACCAGCTTCAACTTCACACCTCCAATTATTTTTGGTTTGGATCCTATCCCCTTTATTTCTCACTGGGTCCAACATGAAGTGTTACAGGTATGGGAGTTGCAGGCAAGGTCGTATACGGCAGAATGTCAGAATTGTTTATTTGCTCTTGAGGTAGTATACCACTGCTCTAACTGTTCCTGGGCCAGAAAAGATAGGGTCTGACCTCCAGCTCCTTCCCTGCTGATTTCTGCTTTTTCACAATAGTCTTTTAGTCTTTTCAACTCTATTTTTAAAAGGATAAAGGAGGGCATTAATGCTTGGAGTCAGAGGATGGATGTAGGTGAGGTACAAAACAAGTACTTTGCATCTGTATTCACCAAGGTGAAGGGTGGTCAGATCAGTGTGAGGAATTGGTAAATTGAGATCAAGAAGAAGGTGGTGTTCGGTGATGAGGAAAGCTGCTGGATATATATCAGCCTCAAATGTTCAGAGAAGTGGCATTTGGAGGTTAATCTGAGCAAGTGTAGGGCGGTTGTACTTTGGGAGTTTGAATGTGAGGAGGAAGTATTTGATTTATGGCAAGGCCCTTATCATGGCTCCTTGAAAGTAGTTTGGTAAATGAGGTGAATGATATGCTTGTCTTCATCGGTTGGAGTATTGCGTAAAGGAGCCAGGAAGTGATGTTGCAGTTTTTTGGATGTTGGTTAGGCTGCATTTACTATGTGAAGTTCTGGTCTCCACATTACAGGAACGTGTTAAGCTTATGGAAAGGGTGATGATGGTTATGAAGAGGTTTACCAGAATGCTGCCTAGATTAAAGATTATTAGCTACAAGAAGTTGTACAAACTTGAATGGTTTTCTCTGGAGTGTTGGAGGCTGAGGGGAGACTGATAGAAGTACAGGTCTGCCACCCATTTTTGGGCATCTTTGGTTCCGGAGTTGTGCCGTATTATCCGTTTTGCTGAAACAATAGAGGTCACGTAATAATGATACAACACAGCTCTGACCCATCAACTGTACCCCTCCCATGTCTCTAAAGCACCATGGACTGCTGGAAATGTAAATAAAACAAATATTAAATGTAAATTGATTTTACAGCAAAACTTGCGCTTTTTTTTTGCACATGCGCCAGTTAACTGACTGCCCTCTGAAGTCCTGGTGAGGGTCGGATTGGCAGCCACCCGCATGTCGGGCGCCACTTTTTTTGCAGGACTTGTAGGCTGACCTCCTCTGACCCAAGATTTGCAAAAAAATGTGATAGGAGGCATCTGACTCAGGCCTCCAACGGAACAGTCTGCCTAGGCCACCATTGGGCCGAGTTATCGGCCCGCCATGTGAATGGACCCGTCTGCTCGGGTGGACCCGTCTGTTTCAGAGCCCTGGCTGCAGGGGCTGAATTCGACCTGCCGATCGGCCGCGGAAGTCCCAATAAGATCTCGTTCGGCCGCATCGCCTGGCCTAGGCGCCACATTTTCGGGGGGACTGCCAAAATGTCAAAATACCTGAGGCCTTGCTTTTAAGGTGAGATGGGCAAGCTTTAAAGGAATATGCAGGGCAAGTTGTTTTTTTACAGTGATGGGTGTTGGAATGCGATGGAGACAAATACGATGGTGGCATTTAAGAGGCTTTTAGATAGGCTCATGGAAATGCAGGGAATGTAGTGAGAATGATCACATGAAGGGAGGAGATTTGTTTAGCTTGGCATCATGTTCTGCACGGACATTGTGGGGTGAAGGGCCTGTTCTTGTACTGTCCTGTTCTGTTTTATAGCCTGTATGAGCACCTAAGACACTGAGGCTTCCTTTCACCCCACTTCCTCTCTTGAAAACCCATTCCTTCGACAAGAGCTAATACTGGTTTCTCATTTTCCCATTCCAGGCTGTTGCAAGTGACTTTCAGAACGAAAGTGCCATTGCCTTAGCAGCAGCTGCAACTAAACACTTGCAGGAAGCTGAACAGGCCAAGCGTGATGGGAATGTTCACTGGTAAGAGAAATTAGTACTGTCAACAAATCAACAGCTAATATAGGAGTCCAGCCTTCATGAGGTGAGATCTGAACATTAGTGAATTATCACATTATTATTGGTAAATGTTCATCCTAAACAACTTCTACTTGAGGCTTTTACATTAGCATTGCTTGCTTGAGTCACTTCCCACCCAAACCACCCCCTCCCCAGGTACCTTCCCCTGCAATCGCAGGAGATGCAACACCTGTCCATTTACCTCCCCCCTAGACATGCAAGGACCCTGACAGTCTTTTCAGGTGAGGCAGAGGTTCACCTGCACCTCCTCCAACCTCATCTACTGTATTGGCTGTTCCAGGTATCATCAACTGTACAGTATATCGTAGAGACCAAGCCGCAGGCTCGGCGATTGTATCGCTGATCACCTCTGCTCGGTTAACCTAACACCTTAACCTACCTGATTTCCGGTTGCTCAGCACTTGCTCCTCCTCCCAATCCCTGTCTGACCTGGGCCTCCTCCATTGTCAATGAGGTCCAGTGCAAATTGGAGGAACAACACCTCACATTTCGCTTGGGTAGCTTACACCCCAGCGGTATGAATGTTGACTTCTCTAACTTCAAGTAGCCCTTGCTTTCCCTCTCTCTCCATCCCCTTCCCAGTTCTCCCACCAGTCCTACCGTCTCCGACTACATTCTAGCTCTTTCCCACCCACTATCCTGAAATCAGTCTGAGGAAGGGTCTCGACCCGAAACAACACCCATTCCTTCTCTTCAGAGATGCTGTCTGTCCCGCTGAGTTACTCCAGCATTTTGTCTACCATAGATCCTAATTTTTACATCACAGTTTGGAGGAGAAGGATTTTTTTCATCTTTTGTATTATGATTCTTATTTCGGTTTTACAGAGTAAAGGAAATCAGCCAGCTGTCAGTTCTCATTGAATCTGAATTTCTTATCCTCTCCCAGACCTGATCTATAACAGTGAGCTAGTAGATTGCAGCAGTGAGTATTGGGTTGTTTCTTCTGCGTTGGTACTGGATGGGCAAGGAGGAAGCTATTGGTCTTTGAGTTTAGTTCTGAGTGAGGTCTGATGAACCCCACCCATGAGTGAAATTATTCTTTTTTAACCACAGGTGGAAAATTCATGAAGCTTGTATGCTGGCATTAGGTTCTGTGAAGAACGTCATCGTTGACAGTGTGAAGAATGGTCGGATACAGTTTGACATGCATGGATTCCTCACCAATGTTGTTCTTGCTGACCTCAACCTTTCAGGTAGGGTTCAGATTGCAGTCACCTGATCACCCAGGCAATGAGAAACAGTCTGAATGATTCATTTTAGGCCTGGCATTTTCTGCTGTCTGTTGGAAATATTCAGCATCAGAGTTGGCCGTATAATTTCATTCTGTATCATAGGAAAGATTGCTGCTAGATTTGGATCTTGTGGAAGTGGGAATTAAAAGCCGAAAAGTCCTGTCGAAGACTTGACTGTTACTAACTAAATTAAGGTTAAATGCAATGCCTATGTGGTCTGGTAATTGCACTACTTTTGTCTCTGTCACTGTTTTATGGATAGTGTGAAGAGAGCTTCTTTCGTTTTTAACGAACACCTCTGCCCTGTGATGAATACAGTAAAGGACATGGAAGCTAGAGAGTTCAAGGAAGAAAACAGTATTACCCTGAAGCATATCAACATGAAGTAGGTGGTTTTGATGAGATAGCAAATGGAATACAAAACTGATGTGGTGGTAGGAGGCAGGGGAGGGTAGTAGATTGCTGCTTTTAAAATTGGCAACCCTTGCCTCGAGTATGGGTGCTAGGTCATTTGTTTATTATCTATGTTAATGATTTGGTTGAAAATGTAGGTGGTATGATCAGTAAGTTTGCAGATGGTGGTACAGTGAATGATGAAGGTTTTTTGAGGTTACAGCAGGATCCAGATCAATTGGAAAAGTGGTCTGATGAATGACTGTTGGAATTTAACTCAGACAAGTTCAAAGTGATGTGATTGTATAGTGGTCTATGTTGCCATTGTGGGGAGGTTGGAGAACATAATATACAACTCGAGCTGAGATTGTACAGAGCTTCAACAAAACCACATTTGGAGTACTGCTTGCAATTTTGGTCTCCAAATTTGAAGGGTATCCTGTTTTCTGCACTGACTCCCGAGTCAGTTTAGATTTATAGGATTTAATCCCTAAATAAGGGATCTGCTGGAGCCAAAGAATAACAACCGATCTCACTGGTACAGTAGGTTATTTTTATATTTTCTCATCTGCTGTTGGCATAGGAGGAGGCCATCTGGCTCTGAGTAGATATTACCGCTCAGACCACACATGTCAGTGGTCACTTATCATAGGGTCATAGAGAAGTATAGCATGCAAATGTGTCCTTCAGCCCACTGAGTCCACACAGCAGGTTGAGGGTCCAGAAACTGTCTTGAGGGTCAGTTTTTTATAACTGAAATTAGAATTTTCTTTTGCAGAAGTATATACATCTCAAGAATACTCTGTTGGGCAACTGAGATGCTCGACTATTGAGTATATTGATGGCTGTGATTGGGGGAAGTGGACAAAACTTTACTTTAATAAATGATGCACAGGCTTGAAGGGTCATTGGGCTATTTTTTGTTCTTTCAGTCCTTGTGCCTTGTGGAGATTTTCTTTCTCAGGGGAGAAGATTGGATGCAGTATTTGATGAGAGCAAGTACAGGACCTTTCCCCGGTCTAGCCTGTGCGGTACATGGTCATTTGGAAATCTATATCTATATATTATACTACTAAAACTCAGATCTTGTATCTATATACTAAAACTCTCGTTTGTTATCTTGCTTGTGACTGAACTTCAACCAAAACGGTACATGATAGCGCGACAATTTTAGGCTCACCATTGTCACTTTAGTGATAATGCAAGTAGTTTTATTGAAATCGGTGTTATATTTTTAAAGTTTAAAAGGAGGGGAGGGGGAGGGGAGAAGGGAGGGGGAGGGGGGTGTTGAGCAGAGAGGGGAGGGGGGTGTTGAGCAGAGAGGGGAGGGGGGAGGGCAGGGTGCTGCACCAATGCAGGAGAGGTTTGGGCCCAACGGGTCCACTTGGTCTAGTATATGTATATATATATATATATATATATATCCGTATGTAAATATATATATTTTTGTGATTTTGCCAAAAGGGTAAACCATAGCACCACAATTTTTGTGCCACCATTCTCACGGCGACTCTTTATAACAAGTTTTATTTAAATAGGTCTTATATTTTTTTAGGTTAGAGACATTTTTAAGTTCAAAACTCTCATTTCTAAACACATTTTTCCAAGGGCTGCTGTGCATAGGGCACGCACGGACTCTCTTCACTCGCACAAACAAGATGGACGCCGTTATTGGAGCCGTCCGCCTGCAATCAGGGGCACCCCTCTCCTCTCTCCCCTCGCTTCTCTCCTCTCTCCCCTCTCCTCTCTCCCCTCTCCTCTCTCCCCCACAACGGCGCGAGTAATCCCAGCTCGGCTAGGCCACAGCCGCCGCCCTACTGCCGATCTCCAGTAGTCCGTCACTCCGGGAGAGGGTGGGAGGAGGAGAGAGTGGGGGTGGGAGGGAGAGTGCGACAGTGGAGGGGGACAGTGGGGGGGAGGGGGGTTGGTGGTGGGGGGAAAGGGGGGTGGTGGGGAAAGGGGGGGTGGGGAGAGTAAGAGTGGGGCTGGGGGACGAGAGAATGGGGGTGGGGGAAGGGGGGTGGGGGAGAGAGAGAGTGGCGGTGGGGAGGAGAGAATGGGGGGTGGGGGGAGGAGAGGGGGGGGGGACGAGAGAGTGGGGAAAAGGGGGGTCATGGGGAAAGGGGAGGTGGGGGAGAGTGAGGGTGGTGGTGGGGGAGGAGAGAGTGGGCTCATCAGTCACACCCTCTCCCCTTCCCTGTCCCCCCTCTACGTGCACTTGGTCTCGTATATCTGTATATATATATCTATCTATATACTAAGAATCAGATCTTGTATATATATATATATCCCGTATTTATGTATCTGTGATTTCGGCTGATTTCGGCAAAACGGTGAACCGTAGCGCCACAATTTTTGCACCGCCTTAATCACCACTCTTCCCGCTGGTGCCAATGATATTTTCATTTAATTTGGTCGTATATTTTTTAAGTTACAGAGGTTTTAAAGTTAAAACATTTTATTTCTAACCGATTTATTGAAGGTCTTCAGCGTGTGACATCACAATGCCCTTGTGAGATGAGCTCGCGCTGCCCCCCCTCCCCCACAACTCATACAGATATATGTATAACATGTGGACCTGCAGCCACAACGGTAAACCACAGCGCCACAATGTTAGTGCCACCTTAATCACCACTGTCCTCGCGACTGTTTATAACAAGTTTTATTTAAATTAGTCATATATTTTTTAAGTTACAGACATTTTAAACTTTATTTCTTTCATTTCTAAACACATTTTTTCAAAGTGCTGTGCATCTGACGTCACTACGCACGGCCTCTCCTCACTCGCACAAACAAGATGGACGCCGTTAGCGGAGCCTCCCGCCCGCAATCACCGCCTCCCCTCTCCTCACTCCCCTCACTCTCCCACACCCGGGGGACACTCCCGAGCAGGAGGGAGATGGTCGGAGGGGTGGGGGAAGGAACAGTGGGGGCCAGGGAAGAGTGGGGGGAGGGAAAGAGGGAGAAGGTGGGTGAGGGGAAGGGGACAGTGAGAGGGGAAGGGGACAGTGAGAGGGGAAGGGGACAGTGAGAGTGAAAGGGGAGGAGGAGGTGGAGAGGAGGGAGGGGAGGAGGGGGAGGCTTGGAGAGGAGAGAGGGTGTGGGAGGATGTGGGGGTGGGGGGGGACAGTGAGAATGGGGGTGGGGCGAGTGTGTGCAGGGGAGGGTGGGGGTGGGAGGGAGAGTGGGACTGGGGAGGGGGACAGTGGGGTGGGGGTGGGGAGAAAATGGGGGTCTGGGAAGAGTGGGGAGGAGGGGACAGTGAGTGAAAGGGGGAGGAGAGGGGTGTGGGGCAAGGGGGGGGGGTGGTGGTGGGGGAAAGAGTGGGGGTGGGGGGAAGGGTGACAGTGGGGGTGGGGAAGAGTGGGGGTGGGGAAGAGTGGGGGTGGGAGGGGAGGGGGACAGTGAGAATGGGGGTGGGGCGAGTGGGTGAGGGTGGGGGAGGAGAGGAGCGGGGGTGGGGGAGAGTCGGGCTGGGGGAGGAGAGAGTGGTAGAAAGGGGGGGGTGGGGGAGAGTGCGGTTGGGGGAGGAGAGAAGAGAATGAAGGGGTGGGGGAAAGGGGGGTGGTGGGGAAAGGGGGGTGGTGGGGAAAGAGGGGTGGGGGCGAGTGGGGGTGGGAGGGAGAGTGGGACTGGGGAGGAGGGCAGAGTGCGGGTGAGGAGGAGGAGGGGTGAGGAGGAGGAGGAGGAGGAGGGGACAGCAGGGGAGGGGGTGGTGGTGAGGGGGAGGGGGTGGTGGTGAGGGGGAAGGGGACAGTGGGGGTCAGGGAAGAGGGGGAGGTTAGGAGGAGCAGAGAGGGGGTGGGAGGGAGAGTGGGATGGGGAGGGGGGTGGTGGTGAGGGGAAGAGGGGGTGGGTGGGTGGGGGGGAGGGGACAGTAGAGTGAAAGGGAGAAAGTGGGGGTGGGAGGGAGGGAGGGAAGGGGGGGGGACAGTGAGAGTGAAAGGGGGAGGGTGGGGGGAGGAGAGAGGGCGACTGGGGGTCAGGAGAGGGTGGGGGAGTGGGGTACAACGGTAAACCACAGCGCCACAATGTTAGTGCCACCTCAATCACCACTGTCCTCGCGACTGTTTATAACAAGTTTTATTTAAATTAGTCGTATATTTTTTAAGTTTTAAAACTTTAAAACTTTCATTTCTAAACACATTTTTTCAAAGTGCTGTGCGTCTGACGTCACTATGCACGGCCTCTCCTCACTCGCACAAACAAGATGGACGCCGTTAGCGGAGCCGCCTGCCCGCAATCACCGCCTCCTCACTCCCCTCACTCCCCTCACTCCAACACCCAAGGGACACTCCCGAGCAGGAGGGAGATGGTCGGACTGTTGTCCACTCATCCTTTCCCCCCCCCCCCCAACTGAGATTCATTAAAAAAAAATTAACAGACAATTTATTTTAAAGAAAAAAGCAATTTCCCCAGGTCGCAATGGAAA